>NW_016911238.1:0-892 GCF_001483705.2 Eufriesea mexicana | reverse complement strand
GGTTAGGTTAGGTCAGGTGAGGTCATGTTACGCCAGGTTAGGCAGGCATGGTTTGCTTGGGCTGTCTGAGGTTAGGTTACGTTTGGTTAGGTCAGGGCATGATTGGTTAGGTTAGGTTAGGTAAGGTTAGGTTAGGTTAGGATAGGTGAGGTCATGTTACGCCCGGTTATGCCAGGTCAAGCTTGGTTAGGTTAGGTTAGATCAGGTTAATTAGGTTAGGTTTGGTCTTGCCACGTCACGTCAGATTATGTTTGGTTGGGTTAGGTTCGCATGGGTTAGGATAGGTCGGGTTAGGTTGGGTTCGGTTAGGATAAGTCGGGGTATGTTATGTCGGGTTAGGTTAGGTTTAGTAAGTTTGGGTTTGGTTAGGTTAGGTGAGGTTAAGTTAGGTTGTGTTAGGTTAGGTTAGGTTGCGTTAGGTTGTGTTAGGTTTGGTTAGGTTAGGTTATGTTAGGTTAGCTGATGTCATGTTATGCCATTTTAGGCAGGTCAGGTTTGCTTGGGTTATGCTAGGTTGGGTTAGGTTAAGTTAGGTTGTGTAAAGTTAGGTTAGGTTATGGGTAGGTTATGCTAGGTTAGGTTAGGTTAGGATACGTTAGGATAGGTTCGGATATGTTCGGTTAGGTTAGGTTAGGTTAGGTTACGTTACGTTAGGTTAGGTTAGGTTACGTTGGGTTAGGTTAGGTTACGTCAGGATATGTTGGAATAGGTAATGTTTGGTTAGATAGGTTTCGTTAGGTTTTGTGAGGTTAGGTTAGGTTAGGTTAGGTTGTGTCAGGTTAGGTTAGGTTTTGTTAGGGTAGGTTGGGTTAGGTTAGGTTAGGTTTGGTATGGTTATGTTAGGTTAGGTCGGGTTAGGTCAGAATAGGTTAGGTTGTGTCCGGTTAGGTTA
>NW_016911237.1:0-963 GCF_001483705.2 Eufriesea mexicana | reverse complement strand
TAACCCAGACAAACGCAACATAACAAAACGTAACATAACTGAACCTAACGCGCCGCGGCCACTACATCTGGCCTCCACAGAGAAAAGCATAGCACATTAGAGCACAGTAGAACGCAGAAATTCACATCATAGCCGTATAGAGCACAAAC
This sequence comes from Eufriesea mexicana, assembly GCF_001483705.2. NCBI lineage: Eukaryota > Metazoa > Arthropoda > Insecta > Hymenoptera > Apidae > Eufriesea > Eufriesea mexicana. The sequence continues at coordinate 814 of NW_016911237.1, read as the reverse complement.
GTCAAATCCATCCAGACCGAACCGAACCCAACCTAACCAAACCAAACGTTACCTAGCTCAACCTGTCGCGCCGCGGCAGCCATTGTTGGCCTCCCAAGTACCGAGAAAAGTGTAGTAGAGCTAAGAACATCGCTGGAATCCGCCGAAATGCATATATCCTGAAGACCAAAGTTTTCCTACCCTAACCTAACCAGGCGTAACACAAACAGACGTAACTTAACACAACCTAAAGTACCTAGGCCGCTGTTGTTGGCATTCCCATTGCCAAGCAGCTCGTATTGTAGGAGAGTGGTGCGCAGAAGTCAAAGGGATGGCAGTGCACAGCAGAAAGGACAAAGATACCCAAACCTAACCCATACAAACGTATCCAAGTTAGCCAGACACAGTCCAACGCGCCGCGACCGATGTTTCTGTTCCTCCCTGAGTCGAGCAGCGTATAGTACCGCTATGAAGGGCGCTGGCATCCACCGAAAAGCAGTTTATGGCACAAAAGTCAAAGCTACCCAATCCCAACTTAACCAAACGTAACATGAGCAGACGTACCGTAACCCAACCTGACGTGCCACGACTGCTGTTACTGGCCTCACGAGAGCTAAGCACATTATAGCGAAGCAATGTAGTACGCTGAAATCGTCCGAGGAGCGGTGTAAAGCGCAAAAGTCAAAGCTATCCTCTTCTATCCTAACCGAACGTAACATAGACGAACGCAACATAACTGAGACTAACTTGCCGAGACCAATACCGCTGGCGCCGCCAGAGCCAGGCAGAATATGTTAGAGCACTGTAGAGCAAAGAAATCCTCCGAATAGCGGTG
>NW_016911236.1:0-622 GCF_001483705.2 Eufriesea mexicana | reverse complement strand
GGCTTTGGGGATGCCTGCAGCAGTGGTGGCGACACGTTATCTTGAGTATTGCCCGGCTCCGTTTGATTGGGTTAAGTCAGGTTTGGTTAGGATGAGTGCCGCGCTGAGTGTCGAGCGAGAGGGACGTGTCCACGACGCTTCTTCGATTGGGGGGTATTTCCGGCGGAAAAGTGCGTTTTCTGGCGCGTGTGTTGGTGCAATTGTGTGCGTGGGTGCACGGGGTCGGGGACTCGCGTTGCGGAGTGCGTCGTGGTGCCGTTAAAAATTGAATTTGTCTGGAAGCTTTTTTTTCTTGAATCAACAAAGCCGCGGACGCCGCTACAGCGCAGGTAGGCAAGGGGCCGTACCCATTGTCTGCCGCGGACACGTATGCCTGCCCAGCGACTGATACCTGGGCAGAGGGTCACGTCACAGTGCAAGCGGCGCAGCAGGGGCACGCAACCAGCGCAGTGGCAATCATCCCGGGGAAGCCGAACAAATTACCTAGGAGGGAAGGAACGGTTATAGTTAGATATGACGACGCGTCTCCAGTGGAGCTTTCCTCTTCGATTGACAGGATACTTAGTCCTGCTGCAAGTGCTACGAGGCGCGCTGCTCTTAGCACCACACTGCGCAAGGCGCT
>NW_016911235.1:0-421 GCF_001483705.2 Eufriesea mexicana | reverse complement strand
TGCACTCCCTACTCATTCGATATATGCGGTCCGCCTTGCTCTACTAGCATCTCCTTGTCTCTGGGGACGCCAGGAATACTGCTTTCGGGACGAATGGTTTAATAACGTTACGTTCGGTTTGGCTTGGTTCGGTTTGGATAGGATAATTTTCTTTTCTTCTGTAAATTGCTAATCTGTGGATTTCTGCAATCTTCATTGCTCTTCTATAATTTTCTCGACCCTGCGGAGGCCACAAATGGTGGTCGCGGCGCGATATGCTGAGTAAAGTTACGTTTCGGTTGTGCTACGTTTGGAAATATTAGGACAGGTTAGCATCGACTTTTGCGCTATAAACTGCTATCCGTCGGATTCCTGTGGACTACATTGCTCTGTTCAGTGTTGACGAACTGACTGTTGTTCGGTGAATTTCTGTTATCAACTG
>NW_016911234.1:0-736 GCF_001483705.2 Eufriesea mexicana | reverse complement strand
CGTTCGGGTATGTTACGTTTGGTGATGTTAGGAAATGATAGTTCAGACTTTTGCGCTATACACAGCTATCCGCGGATTTCTGCGCCCTACAATGTTCTAATACTTTCTGCTTGGCTCTTGGGAGGTCAGTGGCAGTGATTTCGGCACATTATATTCAGTTATGTTACGTTTGGTTTGGTTAGGTTGCGTCAGGTTAAGTCCCGACATCTTCGACTTATGTGGTATTCACTGCTATGCCGTGGGCTTTTGCGCACTACCGTGCTCCAGTACATACTGCTTGTCATCGTGGAGACCATCAGTATCTGTCTTGTCAAGTTAGGTTGAGATAGTTTACGTTTGGTTATGTTTCGTTTGACTAGGTTACGACACGCTAATTTGTCCTTTGTGCTGTACACCGCTGTGCGATGGTTTTCTGTGATCTACTGTGCTCTGATACGCTGTTATTGTCCCGGGGGCGGGGGGGGGCAGGAGTTATTATCGCGGCACGTTACATCTAGCTATGCTGTGTTCGGTTAGGTCAGGTGTGGTCAGCTTATGTTAGTGTATCTGCGACTATTGTGCTATACACAACTATTCGGCTGATTCTTGCGCTCTACGTTGCTCTACTACACTCTGCTCCACCCTGGGGATTCGAGTAATAGCTGTCATGGCATGTAAAGTTGAGCTAGGGTTAGTTTGGTGAGGTTAGGTTAGGTTAAGTTTGGTTGGGATAGCTCCGACCTTCGTGCTGTACACT
>NW_016911233.1:0-246 GCF_001483705.2 Eufriesea mexicana | reverse complement strand
CGCCTTGAATCCAATGGCAAGTACAGCCACCTACTTGCCAGAGAAATGGGCCTTTCAAAGTATGTAACCTGCTGCAGCATGGAGAATAGATCGCCTAACGCATTCAATCCAGTGGAAAGTACAGCAATCTACTTGCCAGACAATAGGTCTATTCATAATCTATAACCTGTTATAGCTTGGTCCATAGATCGCCTAACGCCTTCAATACAATGGCAAGTACAGCCATCTTCTTGCCAGAGAAGAGGT
>NW_016911232.1:0-205 GCF_001483705.2 Eufriesea mexicana | reverse complement strand
GGATGCCAGCTATAGTGGCCGTGGCACGTTTTGCTGAGGTACGCTACTTTTGGTTAGGTTACGTTAGCTTGAATTAAGTCTGGATTGTTATGACTTTTGCGCTATATACGGCGTTCCTATGGACTTCTGCGTCCCATTGTCCTCTGGTAAGTTCTGCACGACTCTGTTGAGTCGAGCTGCAGTGGTGTGGGTACGTTTGGTTAGC
>NW_016911231.1:0-478 GCF_001483705.2 Eufriesea mexicana | reverse complement strand
GTTTGGGTTAGGTCTGGGTAGCTTCGACTTTCCTGTTCTACACTGCGATTATATGGGTTTCTGCGTTCTACTCTCCACTAGTGAGTTCTGCTTCGCTCTGGGGAGGCCAACAGTAGTGGCCGCGGCACGCTTGGTTGTGCTATGTTACGTTTGGTTATGCTACGATTTGGTTAAGAGAGGATATCTTTGCAATTGTGCTCTCGCCACGCTACGTCGAGTCTCATTACGTATTGCCAGGTTTGGGTAGGCAAGGTTTGTTCGGAATAGCTTTAACTATTGTGCTGTGCACTGCTCTACAGCGGATTTCTGCTATCTACTGCGCTTTAGTATGTCCTGCTTGGCACTCGGGACTGCAGCGATTGCAGTCTATGCACGATAAGTTGAGTTAGGTTATGTTCGGCTATGTTACGATTTTCAATGTTAGAAGATGATGGCTTTGACTTTAGTGCTATAGACTGCCATTAGGTGGTATTCGGCG
>NW_016911230.1:0-1616 GCF_001483705.2 Eufriesea mexicana | reverse complement strand
CCCTATCATAACCAAACCTAACGTGCCACATGTTACGTAACTCAACCTAACGTGGAGAGACGTCTATTGCTGCCCTCCCCAGAGCCATGCAGAACATATTAGAGGAGAACAGAGCGCAGAAATCCTTAGAATAGTTGTGTCCAGAACCAAAAGACGGAGCTATCCTGTGCAAACCTATCCGACCGTAATATGAACAAGCGTAACCTAACTCAATCTAACGGGACGCGACCACTATTGCTGGCCTCCCCTGAGCCAAGCAGAACATACGAAAGCGCAGTATAGTGCAGATATGCGCCGAATAGCAGTATACGGCTCATAAGTCATTGCTGCACGTTCATACCTTAACCAACACTAACATAACGAAGCGTAACCTAATTCGACGTAATGTGTCTAGAACACTATTTCCGGCCAACACAGAGCCGAGTAGAACATATCGGAGGAGAGCAGTGCGCAGAAATCCAAGGAAAAGGAGTCCACAGGTCGAAAGTCTAAGCGATCCTATCCTAACCTATCCAATCGTAACATGAGCAAACGTAACATAACTCAATCTAACGTAACGCGACCACTATTGCTGGCATACCCAGAGCCAAGGAGAACATATTGGAGCACAGTAAAGCGCAGAATCCCACCGAATAGCAGTGTATTGCACTAAAGTCGAAGCAGTCATATCCTATCGTAGCCAAACCAAACGTGTCCACATGTAACGTAACTCAACCTTACGTGAAGGGACGCCTATTACTGCCCTCCCCCCCCCCACACAGAGCCAAGCAGAGCATATTTGAGGAGAGTAGAGCGCAGAAATTCATACAACAGCAGTGTACAGGACAGCAGTCAATGCTAGCTATCCTAACATAACCAAACGTGACATAACCGAACGTAACCGAACTCAACTTGACGTGACAAGGACACTACTCCTGGTATTCCCAGAGCCAAGCAGAACATACTAGATAACTGTAGAGCGCAGAAATCCACCGAAGAACAGTGTATAGCACAAAAGTCATGCCACCATGTCCTAGCTTATCCTATCGTAACGTAACCAAACGTAACGTAATCCAAGCCAACGTGTCGATACCACTATTGTTTGCCTCCCAGAGGCAAGCAGAATATAATAGAGGGCAGTAAAGCGTACGAACCCGCCGCAATAGAGTGAATAGTAAAATAGTCAGACACCCTATCCCTACCTGGGATAACCTAACCTACCAGAACGTAGCCCATCTCAGGATTACGTGCCGATGCTACTATTGCTGGCCACACTAGTGCGAAGCACAACATCTCAGGACGCAACTCAGCGCAGTAACCCACCGAAAAGCAGTGTACAGCACAAAAGTCAAAGATATCCTTACCTAAAGTAACGTAACGTAACCCAACCGAGCGTAGCCGAACTAAACCAAACGTGCAGAGGCCCATATTGCCGGCCTCTCCACAGCCATGGAGAACATATTAGAGCACAGTAGAACGCAGAAATCCAACTAATATCAGTGTGTAGCGCAAAAGCCAAAGCAAACCTATCCTGCCCTAACAAAACGAAACTCAACCAAACGTAACACAACTCGACCTAATGTGACGTGACGTCTATTTCTGCCCTCCCGTAGCCAAGCAGTACATATTAGAGGAGA
>NW_016911229.1:0-414 GCF_001483705.2 Eufriesea mexicana | reverse complement strand
CAGCGGAATACGTTGCTCTACTGCACTCTGCACGACTATGGGCATGACAGTAACACTGCTTTCTGCACGTTAGCTTCAGTTAAGCTACGTTTGGCTACTTTGTGCTACTTTTGGTGTGGCATGGATAGCTCTCGGGAGGCCTGCAATGATGGCCTCGGCACGCAATGTTGAGTTATGTTACGCGTGGCAAGGCTAGGTTCGGACAGGTTTGGTTAGTGTTGCTACGACAACTTTCTAATACACTGCTGTTCGGTTGATATCTGTGCACTGAAATGCTCTACCAGCATCTGCTTGCCTCTGTGGAGGCCAGAAATAGCGGTAGTGGAATGTTTTTGTCGGATATGCTACGCATTGTTAGGACACTCGAGGCTAAGTTTGGTTACGATGGCTTTGACCATTGTGCTATACACTGAC
>NW_016911228.1:0-1006 GCF_001483705.2 Eufriesea mexicana | reverse complement strand
GTTGGGTTAGGTTCTGTTAGGTTTGCTAAAGCTTGGCTAGGTTTGGCTAGGATAGGTTTTACATAGTTAGGATAGGATAGGTAAGGTTAGGTCAGGTTAGGTTAGGTCAGATTTGGTCAGGTCTGGTCAGGTCGGGTCAGGTCAGGACAGGCCATGCCAGGCCATGTCTGTCCAGTCCATTTCAAGTTAGGTCATGTCATGTCAGGTCAGGTCAGTCCAGGCCAGGCCAGTTAAGGTCAGGTCAGGTCAGGTCAGGGCTGGTCTGGCCTGGTCACGCCAGGCCAGATCTGGTCTGTTTAGGTTAGGTTGTGTCAGATCAGGCCAGGCCAGGCCAGGTAAGGTCAAGACAGGTCAGGTCAGTTCAAGTCCGGACAGCCTAGGACATTCCGTGTGGCGTCAGGTGAGGTCAGGTGAGGTCAGGTGAGGTCAGGTGAGGTCAGGTCACGTCAGGCCAGGCATGGTCAGGTCGTGTTAGGTTAGGTCATGTTGGGTTAGGTTAGTTCGAGTTAGATTGTGTTAGATTAAGTTTGGTTACGTGACGTTAGGGTAGGATAGGTTAGGTTAGTGTACGTTTGTCTAAGGTAGGTGAGGTAAAGCTTGGGTAGTTTAGGTGAGGTTAGGTTTTGCCATATTATGTTTGATTAGGTTACGTTTCGTTAGGTGAGGTTAGGGCAGGACTGGCTAGGATAGGTTAAGTTAGGTTTTGCAAAATTAGGTAAGGTCAAGTCAGGTTAGCCAGGTTAGGTTAGGTCATGTTATTAGGTTTCGTTATGTTAGGTTAGGAAAAGTTTGGGTAGGTTGGATTTGGTTATGTTAGGTTTGCTAAAGCTTGGATAGGTTTGGCTAGGATAGGTTTTACACAGTTAGGATAGGTTAGGTTAGGTCAGGTTAGGTTAGGTTAGGTTAGGTCAGATTAGGTCACGTCTGGACAGGTCAAGTCAGTTCAGGTCATGTCAGGTCATGTCAGGTCAGGTCAGGTCATGTCAGGTCAGGTCAGGTCAGGGCA
>NW_016911227.1:0-455 GCF_001483705.2 Eufriesea mexicana | reverse complement strand
AGGTCAGGTCAGGTCATGTCAGGTCATGTCAAGTCTGGTAAGGTCAGGCAAGGAAGGATCATGCCCGGTCAGGTCAGTTCAGGTATGGCCGGCTAAAGTCAGGACAGGTCAGGTCGGGTCAGGTAATGCCAGGTCAGGTAAACTCAGTTCAGGTCAGTTCAGGTCAGGTCAGGCCAGGTCAGCCCAGGTCAGGTCAGGTCAGGTCAGGTCATGTCAGGTCATGTCAAGTCTGGTAAGGTCAGGCAAGGAAGGATCATGCCCGGTCAGGTCAGTTCAGGTATGGCCGGCTAAAGTCAGGACAGGTCAGGTCGGGTCAGGTAATGTCAGGTCAGGTCATGTCAGGTCAGATGCTGTCAGTTCAGGTCAGTTCAGGTAAGGCCAGGTGTGGCCACATCATATATGGTCAGGTCAGGTCAGGTCAGGTCAGATCAGTCAGGTAAGGTCAGCCCAGTCCA
>NW_016911226.1:301-1209 GCF_001483705.2 Eufriesea mexicana | reverse complement strand
ACGGATGCATGGATGGATGGATGGTTGTATGGATGGATGGATGTATAGATGTATGTATGGATGAATGGATGTATGGATGTATGGATGTATGTATGTATGGATGTACGAATGTATGGATGTACGAATGTATGGATGTACGGATGTATGGATGTATGGATGTATATCTGTATGGATGTATGAATGGATGGATGCATGTGTGGATGTATGTATGGATGGCTGCATGCATGGATGTATGTATGGATGCATTTACGGATGTATCTATGGATGCATGTATGGATGAGTGTATGGGTGTATGCATGGATGTGTGGATGTATGTATGGACGTATGTATGGATGTACGTATGGATGGATGAGTGCATGGATGGATGGATTTGTGGATGTATGGATGTGTGGATGTATGGATGTATGGATGGATGGATGTATGGATGGATGGATGTATGGATGGATGGATGTATGGATGGATGGATGTATGGATGGATGGATGTATGGATGGATGGATGTATTAATGTATGGACGTTTGTATGTATGGATGTATGAATGTATGGCCGTATTTGCGTTATGGATGTACGGATGTATGTATGCATGGATGTATGGATGTAAGAATATATGGATGTACGGAGGCACGGATGTATGGATGCTTGGGTGGACGAATTGATGGGTGAATGGACGGAAGAGTGGATGTATGTATGGATGCTTGTATGGATGAATATATGGATGTATGTATGGATGATTGTATGGGGGTATGCATGGACGTATGGATGTAAGTATGTATGCGTGTATGCATGTATGGATGTATGGATGTATGGATGTATGGACGTATGGATGTACGAACTTCTGGATGTACGTGTGTATGGATGTATGGATGTATGTATGTATGTATTGATGTATGTATGTATGTATGTATGGATG
>NW_016911226.1:0-261 GCF_001483705.2 Eufriesea mexicana | reverse complement strand
TGGATGGATGGATTTATGGATGTGTGGATGTATGAATGTATGGACGGATGGATGTATGAATGGATAGATGTATGGATGGATAGATGTATGGAAAGAAGGATGTGTGGATGTATGTATGTATGGATGAATGGTTGTGTGGATGGATGGATGTATGGATGGATTGAGGTATGGATGGACGGATGTACGCATGTATGAAATTATGGATGTATATATGTACGGATGTATGGATTTATAGATGTATGGTTGTGTGGATGGATGGAT
>NW_016911225.1:7677-11225 GCF_001483705.2 Eufriesea mexicana | reverse complement strand
TCTATTGGCGTGCTATAGGCTTTGCAATGCTATAGGATCGTCCTGGAAAATTCAATTTTATTGTCATTTCCTATTTATATCGTGGTGAGCTACCTTCCTTCCCTAAGTAAGGGGGAAAGTTACTTCTGGAGTGCTATAGCCATTGCAATGCAGTAGAATCTGGCGTGAAAACTCAATTTTATTGACATTTTTGACTAATATCGTGGAGAGCTAGCTTTCTTGCACAAACAAGGATGAAAGGTCATATTGGCAAGATACAACCATAGCAATGGTATAGAATCTCGCCAGAAAATTCAATTTTATTGACATTTTCGAGTAATATTGTGGTGCGCTACCTTTCTTGCATAAATAAGGATGAATGATTCTATTGACTTGCTATAGCCTTCGCAATGCTATAGAATCTGGTTTTAAAACTCAATTTTATTAACATTTTTGACTAATATCGTGGAGGGCTATCTATCTTGCATAAATAAGGACGAAATATTCTATTGGCGTACTATAGCCATGGCAATGCACTGGAATCTGGCTGCAAAGTTCAATTTTATTGACAGTTTCGACTAATATCGTGGTTAGCTGTCCATCTTGCATAAATAAGGAGTTTAGATTCTACTGGCGTGCTATAGCCATTGCAATGATATAGAGTGTGGTTGGGAAATTCAATTTTATTGACTTTTTCGATTAACATCGTAGTGAGCTAACTTCCTTCCATAAATAAGGATGAATGATCCTATTGGCTTGCTGCAGCCTTCGCAATGCAGTAGAATCTGGCTGGCAATTTCAATTTTATTGATATTTACGACTGATATCGTGATGAGATAACATCCTTGCATAAGTAAGGAGGAAAGATACTTTTGGAGTGCTATTGAGATTGCAATGTCGTAGAATCTGGCTGGAAAATTCAATTTTATTGACATTTTTTACTAATACCGTGGTGAGGTAACTTTCTTGCATAATTAAGGAGGAAAGATCCTTTTGGAGTGTTATTGAGATTGCAATGTCGTAGAATCTGGCTGGAAAGTTAAATTTTATTAAAATTTTTGGCTAATATCGTCGAAAGCTAACTTTCTTGCATAAACAAGGTGGAAAGAACCTATTGGCGTGATATAGCCATTTCAATACTATAGAGTCTGGCTGGAAATTTCAATTTTATTCTCATTTTCGACTAATATCGTGGTGAGCTACCTTTCTTGCCTAAATAAGGAGTTTAGATTATATTGGCGTGCTATAGCCATTGCAATCCTCTGAATTCTGTCTAGAAAGTTCAATTTTATTGACAGTTTCGAGTAATATCGTGGTGAGCTACCTTTCTTGCATCAATAAGGAGTTTAGATTCTATTGGCATGCTATAGACAAAGCAATGATATAGAATGTGGTTGGGAAATTCAATTTTATTAACATTTTCGGCTAATATCGGGAAGAGCTAGCTTTCTTGCATAAATTAGGAGGAAAGATTCTATTGGCGTTCTATAGCCATTTCAATACTATAGAATCAGGCTGGAAAGTTCAATATTAATGACAGTTTCGACTATTATCGTGGTGAGCTACCTTTCTTGCCTAAATAAGCAGGGTAGATAGTATTGACGTGCTATAGACATTGCAATGCAGTAGAATCTGGCTGGAAATTTCAATTTCATTGACATTTTCGAATAATATTGTGGTGCGCTGCCTTCCTTGCAGAAATAAGGAGGAAAGATACTTTTGGCGTGCTATAACCATTGCAATGTTATAGAAAGTGCCTGGCAGATTCAATTTTATTGACAGTTTCGACTAATATCGTGGTGAGCTAACTTTCTTGCATAAATATGGAGGAGAGATTCTACTGGCATGCTGTAGACATTGCAATGCTATGGAATCGTCCTGAAAAATTCAATTTTATTGTCATTTTCGACTAATATCGTGATGAAATAACTTCCTTGCATAAGTAAGGAGGAAAGATCCTTTTGGAGTCCTGTTGAGATTGCAATGTCGTAGAGTCTGGTTGGAAAATTCAATTTTATTGTCATTTTTGACTAATATCGGTGAAAGCTGACTATCCTGCATAAACAAGGTCGAAAGAATCTATTGGTGTGCTATAGCCATTTCAATACTATAGAATCTGGCTGGAAAGTTCAATTTTATTGACAGTTTCGACTAATATCGTGGTGTGCTGTCTATCTTGCATAAATAAGGAGTATAGATTTTATTGGCGTGCTATAGCCATTGCAATGCTCTGGATTCAGTCAAGAAAGTTCAATTTTATTGACAGTTTCGAGTAATATCGTGGTGAGCTATCTTTCTTGCATCAATAAGGAGTTTAGATTCTATTGGCATGCTATAGACATTGCAATGATATAGAATGTGGTTGGGTAATTCAATTTCATTGACATTTTCAATTAATATCGTGGCGAGCTAAGTTTCTTGCATAAATAAGGATGAATGATTCTACTGGCTTGCTATAGCCTTGGCAATGTTATAGAAACTGGTTGGAAAATTCAGTTTTAGTGACATTTTGGACTAATATCGTGGTGAGTTATATTTCTCGCGTAAATAAGCAGGAAAGATTCTATTGGCGTACTATAGGCTTTGGAAAGCTATAGAATCTTCCTGGGAAGATCAATATTATTGACAGTTTCGACTATTATCGTGGTGAGCTACCTTTCTTGCCTAAATAATCAGGATAGATCCTATTGGCGTGCTGTAGACATTGCAATGATATAGATTGTGGTTGGACAATACAATTCTATTGACATTTTCGGCTAATATCGTGGTGAGATAACTTTCTCGCATATATAAGTAGGATAGATTCTATTGGCGTGCTATAGGCATTGCAGTGCAAGAGGATCTTCCTGGAAAATACTATTTCATTGACATTTTCGACTAATTTCGAGGTGAGCTAACTTCCTTGTATAGGTACTGAGGAAAGATCCGTTCGGTGTGCTATAGCCATTTCAATGCAGTAGAATCTGGCTGGAAAACTCAATTTTATAAACATTTTTGACTAATATCGTGGAGAGCTAACTATCTGGCATAAATAAGGACGAAATATTCTATTGGCGTACTATAGCAATTGCAATGCACTGCAATCTGGCTGGAAAGTTCAATTTTATTGACAGCTTCGAGTAATATCGTGGTTAGCTGTCTATCTTGCATAAATAACGCGTTTAGATTCTATTGACGTGCTGTAGCGATTGCAATGCTCTGGATTCTGTATGGAAAGTTCAATTTTATTGACAGTTTCGACTAATATCGTGGTGAGCTATCTTTCTTGCATATGTAAGGAGTTTAGATTCTATTGGCATGTTATAGACATTGCAATGATATAGAATGTGGTTGGGACATTCAATTTTATTAACATTTTCGACTAATATCGAGAAGTGCTAACTTTCATGCATAAATAAGGAGGAAAGATTCTATTGGCGTGCTAGAGCCCTTTCAATACTATAGAATCTGGATGGAAAGTTCAATATTATTGACAGTATTGACTATTATCGTGGTGAGCTAACTTTCTTGCATAAATAAGGTGGAGAGATTCTACTGGCATGCTGTAGACATTGCAATGCTATTAAATC
>NW_016911225.1:7141-7423 GCF_001483705.2 Eufriesea mexicana | reverse complement strand
GGCTGGAAAGTTCAATTTTATTGACATTTTCGACTTATTTCGGGGTGAGCTAACTTTCTTGCATAAATCAGGAGGAAAGATTCTGTTGGCATGCTATGGCATTGCTAAGCTATAGAATCTTGCTGGGAAATTCAAATTTTGACGTTTTCGACTAATATAGTGGTGAGCTAACTTTCTTGTATAAATAAGTATGAAAGATTCTATTGGCTTGCTATAGCCATCGCAATGGTACGGAATCTGGCTGGAAAGCTCAATTTTATTGACATTTTCGACCTATATCGG
>NW_016911225.1:3812-7042 GCF_001483705.2 Eufriesea mexicana | reverse complement strand
TTTAATGACAGTTTCGACTAATAGCGTGGTGGGCTATCTTTCTTGCATAAATAAAGAGTTTATATTCTATTGGCGTGCTGTAGCCATTGCAATGCTGTAGAATCAGGCTGGAAAATTCGATTTTATTGACATTTTCGTCTAATATCGTGGTGATTTAACTTTCTTGCATGAATAAGGAGGAAAGTTTCAATTGGTGTGCTGTAGGCGTTGCAATGCTATACAATCGTCCTGGAAAATTCACTTCTATTGTCATTTTCGACTAATATCGTGGTGAAATGACTTCCATGCATAAGTAAGGAGGAAGGATCCTTTTGGAGTGCTATTGGGATTGCAATGTCTTAGAATCTGGCTGGAAAATTCAATCTTATTGACATTTTTGACTAATATCGTGGAAAGCTAACTTTCTTGCTTAGGTAAGGAGGAAAGATCCGTTCGGATTGCTATAGCCCTTGCAATGGTACAGAATCTGGCTGGAAAGGTCAATTTTATTAACATTTTCGACTTATATCGGGGTGAGCTAACTTTCTTGCATAAATCAGGGGGATAGATTCTGTTGGCATGCTATGGCATTGCAAAGCTATAGAATCTTGCTTCTGGAAAGTTCAGTTTTATTGATATGTTCGGCTAATATTGTGGTGAGTTAGCTTTCTCGCATAAATAAGGAGGAAAGATACTTTTGGCTTGGTATAACCATTGCAATGATATAGAATGTGCCTGGCAGATTTAATTTTATTGACATTTTCTTCTAATATTGTGGTGACCTGCCTTTCTTGCATAAATATGGGGGAAAGACTCTTCTGGCGTGCTCTAGATATTGCAATGATATAGAATGTTGTTGGAAAATTCAATTTTATTGACATTTTCTTCTAATATTGTGGTGACCTGCCTTTCTTGCATAAATATGGGGGAAAGACTCTTCTGGCGTGCTCTAGATATTGCAATGATATAGAATGTTGTTGGAAAATTCAATTTTATTGACATTTTCGACTAATATCGTGGTGACCTATCTATCTTGCATAAATAAGGAGGAAAGAATCTATTAGCGTGCTATAGTCATCGCAGTGCATTGGAATCAGGCTGGAAAGTTCAATTTTATTGACAGTTTCGACTAATATCGTGTGAGGCTACCTTTCTTGTATAAATAAAGAGTTTAGGTTCTATTGGCGTGCTACAGAAATTGCAATGATATAGAATGTTGTTGGAAAGATCAATTTTTTTGACATTTTCGGTTAATATCGTGTGGAGCATCTTTCATGCATAAATAAGGAGGAGAGATTCTACTGACGTGCTAAAGACATTGCTGTGCTATAGAATCGTCGTGGAAAATACAATTTTATTGTCATTTTCTACTAATATCGCGGTGAGCTTACTTCCTTCCCAAAGTAAGGAGGAATGATCCTTCTGGAGCGCTATAGCCATTGCAATGCTGCAGAATCTGGCTGGAAAATTCAATTTTACTGACATTTTCGACTAATATCGTAGTGAGCTAACTTTCTTGAATAAACAAGGAGGAAAGGTTATATTGGCAAGCTATAACCGTTGCAATGCTATAGAATCTCGCCGGAAAATTCAATTTTATTGACATTCCCGAATAATATTGTGGGGCGCTACCTTTCTTGCATAGATAAGGATGAATGACTGTATTGGCTTGCTATAGCCTTCGCAATGCTATAGAATCTGGTTGGAAAATTCAATTTTATTGACATTTTCGGCTAATAACGTGGTGAGCTACCTTTTTCGCAAAAATATGTATGAAACATGCTATTCGCGTGCTATAGGCATTGCAATACTATAGAATCTTGCTGCGAAGATCAGTATTATTGGCAGTATTGACTATTATCGTGGTGAGCTACCATTCTTGCCTAAATAATCAGGGTAGATACTATTGGCGTGCTGTAGATATTGCAATGCTATAGAATCGTCCTGGAAAATTCAATTTTATTCTCATTTTCGACTAATTTCGTGGTGAGCTAACTTCCTTGCATAGGTACGGAGGGAAGATCCGTTCGGTGTGCTATAGCCATTTCAATGCAGTGGAATCTGGCTGGAAAACGCAATTTTATTAACATTTTTGACTAATATCGTGGAGAGCTAACTATCTGGCATAAATAAGGACGATATACTCTATTGGCGTACTATAGCAATTGCAATGCACTGCAATCTGGCTGGAAAGATCAATTTTATTGACAGCTTCGACTAATATCGTGGTTAGCTGTCTATCTTGCATAAATAACGCGTTTAGATTCTATTGGCGTGCTGTAGCGATTGCAATGCTTTGGATTCTGTCTGGAAACTTCAATTTTATAGACAGTTTCGACTAATATCGTGGTGATCTATCTTTCTTGCATATGTAAGGAGTTTAGATTCTATTGGCATGTTATAGACATTGCAATGATATAGAATGTGGTTTGGAAATTCAATTTTAATAACATTTTCGACTAACATCGAGAAGAGCTAGCTTTCATGCATAAATAAGGAGGAAAGCTTCTATTGGCGTGCTATAGCCCTTTCAATACTATAGAATCTGGCTGGAAATTTCAATATTATTGACAGTATTGACTATTATCGTGGTGAGCTAACTTTCTTGCATAAACAAGAAGGAGAGATTCTACTGGCATGCTGTAGACATTGCAATGCTATAGAATCGTCCAGGAAAATTCAATTTTATTGACAGATTTGATTAATATCGTAGTGAGCTAACTTTCTTGCATAAACAAGGAGGAAAGAATCCATTGGCCTGCTATAGGCATTGCAATGCTATAGAACCATGCTGGAAAATTCAATTTTATTGACATTTTCGCCTAATATCGTGGTGAGCCAACTTCCTTGCATAAATAAGGAGGAAAGATTCTATTGGCAAGCTATAACCATTGCAATGAAGTGGAATGTGCCTGGCAGATCGAATTTTATTGACATTTTCGACTAATATCGTGGTGACCTATCTATCTTGCATAAATAAGGAGGAAAGATTCTATTGGCGTGTTATAGTCATCGCAGTGCACTGGAATCAGGCTGGAAAGTTCAATTTTATTGACAGTTTCGACTAATATCGTGGTGGGCTACCTTTCTTGCATAAATAAAAAGTTTAGGTTCTATTGGCGTGCTATAGACTTTGCAATGATATAAAATGTTGTTGGAAAGATCAATTTTATTGACGTTTTCTGTTAATATCGTGGGGAGCAAACTTTCATGCATAAATAAGGAGGAGAGGTTCTACTGACGTGCTGTAG
>NW_016911225.1:2481-3514 GCF_001483705.2 Eufriesea mexicana | reverse complement strand
TGACATTTTCGACTAATATCGAGATGAGCTAACTTTCTTCCATAAATCAGGAGGAAAGATTCTGTTGGCATGCTATTGCCATTGCAATGCTATAGAATCTGGCTGTAAAGTTCCATTTTAATGACATTTTCGACTAATATGGTGTTGAGCTATCTTCCTTGCATAAAGAAGGAGGAAAGATTCTGTTGGCCTGCAATAGGCACTGCAATGCTATAGAGCCCTGCTGGAAAATTCAATTTTATTGTCATTTTCTACTAATATCGCGGTGAGCTTACTTCCTTCTCTAAGTAAGGAGCAAAGATCCTTCTGGAGCGCTATAGCGATTGCAATGCAGTAGAATCTAGCAGGAAAACTTAATTTTATTGACATTTTTGACAAATATCGTGGAGAGCTAACTATCTTGCATAAATAAGGAGGAAAGATTCTCTTGGCGTGCAATAGGAACTGCAATGCTCTGGAATCTGGCTGCAGAGTTCAATTTTATTGACAGTTTCGACTAATATCGTGGTGAGATATCTTTCTTGCATAAATAGGGAGGAGAGATTCTACTGTCGTGCTATAGACATTGCAATGCTACAGGATCGTCCTAGAAAATACAATTTTATTGACATTTTCGACTAATTTCGTGGTGAGCTATCTTCCTTGCATAGGTAAGAAGGAAAGATTCGTTCGTAATGCTCTAGCCATTGCAATGCTGCGGAATACGGCTGGAAAATTCAATTTTATTGACATTTTCGACTAATATCGCTGTGTGCCAACTTTCTTGCATAAACAAGGAGGAAAGATTATATTGGCAAGCCATTACCATTGCAATGCTATAGAATCTGGCTGGAAAACTCAATTTTATTGCCATTCTGCAATAATACTGTGGGGCGCTAGCTTTCTTGCATAAATAAGGATGAATGATTGTATTGGTTTGCTATAGCCATCGTAATGGTACAGAGTCTGGCTGGAAAGTTCAATTTTATTGACATTTTCGACTAATATCGTGGTGAGCTATCTTTCTTCCATAAATCAGGAGGAAAGATTCTGT
>NW_016911225.1:0-256 GCF_001483705.2 Eufriesea mexicana | reverse complement strand
TAAGGAGGAAAGTTTCTATTGGCGTGCTGTAGGCGTTGCAATGCTATACAATCGTCCTGGAAAATTCTATTTTATTGACATTTTCGACTAATACCGTGGTGAGCTAACTTTCTTCTATAAATAAGGAGGAAAGATTATATTGGCCTGCTATGGCCATTGCAAGGCCAAATAACCTTGCTGGAGAATTCAATTTTATTGACATTTTCGACTAATTCCGTGGTGAGCTATCTTTCTTGCTTAGGTAAGGAGGAAAGAT
>NW_016911224.1:0-3433 GCF_001483705.2 Eufriesea mexicana | reverse complement strand
GCCGTATGAATGGATGGATGTATGAATGGACGGATGTATATAAATATGGATGTATGGATTGATAGATGTATGGGTGGATGGAAGTATGGATGGATGGATTTATGGATGTATGGATGTATGCACGTATGGATTTATGGATGGATAGATGTATGGATCGACGAACGTATGGATGGGTGGGTGTATGGTTGAATGAATGTACCTAAGGGTGGACGTATGGATGGATGTATGTAAGGATGTACGAATGTATGAATGTACGGATGTATGGATTTATGGATATATATATTTATGGATGTATGGATGGATGGATGTATGAGTGGATGTATGGATGTATGTATGGATGTATGTATGGATGTATGTATGGTTGGATGGATGTGTGGACGGATGGATTTATGGATGTGTGGATGTATGAATGTATGGATGGATGTATGGATGTACGTACGTATGTCTGTATGGATATATTCATGGATGTATGTATGGATGCGTGTATGGATGTATGTGCAGATGTATGGATGGGTGTATGGAAGTATGTACGAATGTATGGATGTGCGGATGAGTGGATGTACGAATGTATGGATGCATTTGTGTATGGATGCATGGATGTATGGACGTATGGATGTACGAACGTATATATGTATGGATGGATGGATGTATGGATGGATGGATGGATGTATGGGTGTATGGATGTAGGGATGTATGTATATATGGGTGTACGAAAGTGTAGATGTACGAATGTATGGATGTACGAATGTATCGATGTACGGATGTATGCATGGATGGATGTATGGACGGATGGTTGTATGGCTGGATGGATGTATGGAAGGATGGGTGTATGGATGGGTGGATGTATGGATTGATGGCCGTATGAATGGATGGATGTATGAATGGACGGATGTACGGACGAATGGACGTACGGAAGAATGGATGTATGGAAGGTTTGAGGTATGGATGGATAGATGTACGGATGGATGGAAGTATGGATGTATGGACGTATGGATGGACGAATTTATGGTTGTACGGGTGTATGTATGTATAGATGTATGGATGGATGGATGTATCGAATGATAGGCGTACGAGTGGTTGGATTTATGGACGTATGGAGGTGTGGATGTATGGATGTATGGATGGATGGATGTATGGATGGTTAGATGTACGGATCGAAGGATGTATGGATGGACGGTTGTATGGCTGGATGGATGTATGGAAGGATGGGTGTATGGATGGGTGGATGTATGGATTGATGGCCGTATGTATGGATGTATGTATGGATGTATGTATGGTTGGTTGGATGTATGGATGGATGGATTTATGGATGTGTGGAAGAATGGATGTATGAATGGATGGATGTGTTGGAGGATAGATGTATAGATCAATGGATGTATGGATGGGTGCTTGTATGGGTGGATGGATGTACCGTTCGATGGATGTATGGATGGGTGGACGTATGGATGGATGGATGTACGGCAAGGTGGATGTATGGATGGATGTATGGAAGGATGTGGGTATGTATGTATGGATGTATGAATGGATGGTTGGATTGGTGGATTGATGTTTGGTTGGATAGATATATGGTTGGATGGCTGTGTTGATGGATGG
The DNA here is from genome assembly GCF_001483705.2 of Eufriesea mexicana. Taxonomy (NCBI): domain Eukaryota; kingdom Metazoa; phylum Arthropoda; class Insecta; order Hymenoptera; family Apidae; genus Eufriesea; species Eufriesea mexicana. Next base: position 1,840 of record NW_016911224.1, on the reverse strand, counting down.
ATGTATGCATGGATGTATGTGTGGATGTTTGTATGGATGTATGTATGTATGTATGGACGAATGTATGGAAGAATTGATGAATGGTTGTATGTACGGATGGATGTGCGAATGGACGGATGTATGGATGCATGAATCGCTGGATGGGTTTGTGGATGCATGGATGTGTATATGCATGTATGGATGGATGGATGGACGTATGAATGTGTGGATGTGTGGATTGATGGAAGCATGGATGTATGTATGGATGTATGTATGGATGTATGTATGGTTGGATGGATGTATGGGTGTATGGATTTATGGATGTGTGGATGTATGGATGTGGGGATGGGTGGATTTATGGATGTATGTATGGATGGATGTATGTGAGGCTGAAGGTATGGATGCATGTATAGATGTATGTATGGATGTATGGAAGGATGGATGGATGGATGGACGTATGTATGGATGGATGCATTTATGGATGGATGAATGAATGGATGGATGTATGGATGGATGAATGGTTGTTTGGATGGGTGTATCTATGGATGGACTGATGTATGGATAGATGAGTATATGGATGGATGTATGTTTGGGTGGCCAGATGTATGGGAGCGTGGATGGATGAACGGATGGATGTACGGATGGATGGATGCTGATGTATGTATGGGTGTATGTATGGTTGGATGGATGTATGGGTGTATGGATTTATGGATGTGGGGATGGGTGGATTTATGGATGTATGTATGGATGGATGTATGGATGGATGGTAGTATGGATGGATGGATATTTGGATGTACGTATTTATGAATGTATGGGTGTATGGTTGGACGGATGTAAGGTTGGCTGGATGAATGGATGTATGGTTTTATGCATGTATGTAGGTATGAATGTATGGATGGAAGGGTGTATGGATGTATGGATGTATTGCTGTACGATTGTATGGATGTACGGATGTGTGGATGGATGGATGTATATATGTATGGATGTATGGGTGGATGGATGTATGGCTGTATGGATGGATGGATGTATTGATGGGTGCATGTGTAGATGGCAGGATATACGGATGGATGGATATATTGGTGTACAGATGCATGGATGCATGAGTGTTAGGTAATGTATGGATGTTTGTGTGGATGTATGTATGGATGTATGAATGGATGTATGTATAGATGTATGTACGGACGTATGCATGGATGTAAGTATGGTTGCTTTTATGGATGTATGTATGGATGTATGTGTGGATGTATCTAAGGGCGAACGTATGGATGTATGGTAGAATGAATGTACGATATTATGTATGGATGTACGTTTTCATGTATATATGGATGTATAGATGGATGGATGGGTTTGTGGATGGCCGTATGGATGGATGGTTGTATGGATCGATGGATGTAAGGATGGGATGATGTACGGATGGAAGGATGAATGGAACGATAGATGTATGTCTGCATGGAATTGCGGGTGGATGAATGCATGGGTGGACGAACTGAAGAGCGGGTGAAAGTATGGGTGGATGAACGGATGCATGGATGGATGGAACGGCGTATATATGGATGCATGTATGGATGGATGTAAGGATGTATGTACGGATGTATTTATGGATTTATCTATGTATGTATTTATAGATGTGTGTATGGATGTATGTGTGGGTGCATGGATGGATGTACGTATGGATGTGTATGGGTGTATGTATGGACGTATGGATTTACGCATGGATGTATGTGTGGATGGATGGTGGTATTTTTGGACCGTTTTATGTATGTATGGATGGGTGGATGTATGGATGTGTGGATGTATAGATGGATGGATGCATGGATGGATAGATGTATGGATCGATGCATGTATGGATGGGTGCTTGTAT
>NW_016911223.1:146377-160333 GCF_001483705.2 Eufriesea mexicana | reverse complement strand
GGTTACGTGTAGATAGATATGACTTATGTGTTGTACACTGCGATCCTATCGAAATCTTCGCTCCGCTGTCCTCTACTAAGTTCCGCTCGGCTCCGGGGAGGCCAGCACTAGTGGCCGGAGTACGTTAGGTTGAATTATGTTACCGCTGTTTATGTTAAGATTGGACATACTAATAGAGGATATCTTTGACTTTCGTGTAATACGCTACTATTCGGTGGGTTTCTGTGTCTACTGTGCCCTAGCACATTCTGCTTGTTTTTGTGGAGGCCGGCAGTAGTGGTCTCTCCATGTTAGGTTGAGTCACGGTGCATTTGGTCACGTTACGTTTGGCTAGGTTAGGATAAAACGCTTTGTCTTTCGTTCTATACATCACGATTCGGTGGTTTTCTACGCTCTAATTTGCTATAATTTGCTCTGTTTGGCCTTGGCGTAGCCAGTAATAGTGGTCTCGGCACGTTGGGTTGAGTAATGTTGCGTTTCGTTGGGTTAGGTTAGGAATGCTCTGTTAGGATTTCTTTGACTTTTGCGTTATACACTGTCGTTAGGTGGATTTTTGCGCCCTTCATTGCTCTACTGTGCTCTGCTCGACTCTGAGGAGGCGAGCAATAATGCCCGTGGCAGGTTAGGTTGAGTTGTGTTATAGTTGGTTAGGTCAGACTAGGCTATATTTGGTCAGGATACCTTTGACATTCGTGCTATACATTGTTCCCGGGCGGATTTCTGTGATCCGCTCTGCTCTAGTGCACTCTGAGGATGCCACGAGTAGTGGCCGCGGTACGTCATGTTCAGCAATGCTACGCTTCTTTAGGTTAGGTTAGGTCAGATTAGGTTAGGATATCTCCGACTTTTGTGGTATACAATTCTATGCGGTGGACTTCTGCGCTCTGCATTGCACTAATATACCCGGCTCGCCCGTGGGGAGGAGAGCAATAGTGGCTGAGGCACTATAGTTTGAGTTAGGTTACGTTTGTGTATATTATGTTGCCTAGGTTAGGAGAGGCTACTTTGACTTTTGTCCTATGCAGTGCGAATCCCCGCATTTCTGCCCCCAAATGTGCTCCAATATGCTCTGCTTGGCCCTGGGGTGGCCAGTAGTAGTGGTCTCGGCACGCTAGGTTTTCTTAAGTTACGTTTGATTGGGAAAGGTTAGGTCAAGTTTGATTAGGATAGTTGTGCCTTTCGTAGTAAACACTTTTTTCGGTGGATTTCTGTGATCTACTGCGCTCTGCTACATTCTTCTTGGATAAGGGGAGGCCAGGAGCAGTGCTCGCGTTACGTTATACTGAGCTATGATACGTTCGGTTAGGGTAAGTTAGGTCTGGTTAGGTTAGGATATCTTCGACTTTTGTGCTACAAACTGCTATTCGGTGGACTACTGCGCTCCACATTATTCTACTATACTCTGCTCGACTCTAGGGAGGAGACCGTGGCACGCTAGGTTGTGTTAAGTTGCAATTGGTTAGTTCAGGTTTGGCTATATTTGGTGAAGGTAGCTTTGGCTATCGTGCTATACACTGCTATTCGGTGCATTTCTGTGATATACTGTGCTCTACTACATCCTGGTTGGCTGTGGGCAGGCCATGTGCAGTGTTCGCGGCACGTTGCTTTGAGCTACGCTACGTTGGCGGTAGGTTAGGTTAGGTCTGTTTAGGTAAGGACATCTACGGCTTTTGTGCCATTCACTGCAGTGCGGTGGATTTCTGCGCTCTAATGTGCTCTAGTACAATCTGCTTGTCTCTGCCGGGACCAGCAATAGCGGTCTCGTGGTGATAGGTTTGAGTTAGTCTACGTTTGGGATTGTGTCGTATGGCTAGGTTAGGATATGCTACCTTGACTTCTGTGCTATTCACTGCTGTTCCGTTGATTTGTGCGCTCTAATGTGCTCAAATATGCTCTGCGTGGCTCCGGGAATGTCAGAAATATTGGTCTCGTCACGTCAAGCTTAGATACACGTCGTTTGTATAGGTTAGATAAGGTCAGCTTAGGTCAGGGTACGTTGGACTATTGTATTACACAGTGCAATGCGGTGGATTCCTCCGCTCTCCTGTGCTCTGGTATATTCTACTTGGATCTAGGGCGGCCAGCAGCAGTGGTCTCTGCACGTTAGGTTGAGCTTATCTGCGTTTGCTTACGTCACGTTTGGTTAGGTCAGGATAGGCTACTTTGTCTTTTGTGCTATACAACGCTTTTCGGTATATTTCTACACTCTACATTGCTCTATTACACCCTGCTCATCTCTGTGGAAGCGCGCAACAGCGGTCGCGGCACGTTAGTTTGAGATAGGATACGTTCTGTTAGGTTAGGTTGAGTTATGTTTGGTTAGGGTAGATTTGATTTTCGTGCTATACACTGTCATTTGGTGTATGTCTGTGGTCCGCTGTGCTCTGCGACATTCTGCTTGTCTATGTGGAGTCCAGGAGCAGTGGTCGCTGCAGGCTACTTTGAGATATGCTGCGATCGGCTGGGTTAGGTTAGGTTAGGTTATAATGGGGTATCAGCGGCTTTTGTGCAATTCACCGCAACGTGGTGTATTTCTTCGTTACACTGCGCTCTGGTTAATTCTGCTTTTCTGTGTGGCGGCCAGCAATTGCGGCCCCGTCGTGTTAGGTTTCTTTGCGCCCCGTTTGTTTGTGTCACCTTTGGCTAGGTTAGGATAGACTACTTTGAGTTTTGTGCTGTGCATTGCCATTCTGTGGATTTCTGCTCTCTACTGTGTGCTTGGGTCTATGGAGGCCAGCAATAGTAGTCTCGGCACGTTAGGTTGGGTCAGTTTACGTTCGGTTAGGTAAGGTTATGTTCAGACCGGCCAGGTTAACCTAGATATTCGTGCTATACAGTGCTATTCGGGGTATTCCTGCACTGCACTGTGTTGTACTATATTACGCTTAGCCGTGGGAATGACAGCAATATTGGCGTTGGTACGTTAATTTGAGTTAGGTTACGTTAGGGTAGCTTAGGTTGATCTAAATTCGGTAAGGGTAGCTTTGACTTACGTATTATACACTGTTGTGAGCTGGATTTCTGTGCCCTATTGCGCTCATATGCTCTGCTTTGCTCTGGGAGGCCAGCAATATTGGCATCGTCACATTATGTCGAGTTACACTACGTTCGTAAAGGTTAGGTCATGCCAAATTCTCTCAGGATATGTTTGACTTCTGTGCTATACACTGCTATGCGGTGCACCTCTGCGCTATGCCATGCTCTAGCATCTTCTGCTTGGCTCTTGGGAGGCCAGCAATAGCGTCCTCGGCACGTTTGGTTGAAATATGCTTCGTCCGCTTATGCCACGTTTGTGAGGTTAGGATAAGATAGTTTTGATGTTTGTGCTATACACTGCTATTCGGTTGATTTTTGCATTCTAATGCGATCTAATATGTTCAACTTGGTTGTGGGAGGGCAGCAATCGCGGTCTAGGCACGTTAGGTTGATATACGCCATGTTAGCTTATGTTCTGTTAGGTTGGGATTGGCCAGGGTAGCACTGACTTATCTGATATACACAGCGATTCTATGGACTTCTGTGTTCTACACTCCACCGATATGCTATGGTTGATTCTGGGGAGACCAACAGTTGTGGTAGCGGCACGTTAGGATGAGACCGGTTACGTTCGTTTATGTCACTATTAGTTTGGTTAGGAGAGGATAGCTTCGACTTTAGTACTATGGTCTGGTATTATGTGGCCTTCTGTGCCGTACAGTGCTCTAATATTTTCACCTTGGCTCAAGGAAGGCCAGCAATAGTTGCCTCGGAACGTTGTTCTGAGCCAGGTTACGTTCGGCTAGGTTGGGTTAGGCCAAGATTGGTTGGGATAGCTTCCACTTTTTAGCTGTACACTGCTATTCGGTATATTCCTGCGCTCTCCATAGATCTACTTTACAATGCACGATCGCAGAGAGACCAGAAATAACGTTCACGGCGCGTTAGGGCGGGTTCGGTTGCGTTCCGTTCGATTAGGTTAGTTTACGTTTGTCTAGGATTCGTTGCCTTTGATATGTATGGATAGATACAACTTTCGTGGTACACACTGTTCGCTGGATTTCCACGATCTACTGTGCTCTTATATGTTATGCTCGACGCTGGGACGGCCGGCAATGGCGGTCCCGGCAATTTAAGTTCAGTCTGTCTAGGTTTGACTTGGTTGGGTTAGATTAGGTTCGTTTAGGAGAACTCCGACTTTTGTGCTATACAATGTAGTTTTGTGGCTTTTTGCGTTCAAGTGTGCTCTAGTATGCTCTGCTTGTCTCTTTCGAGGCCAGCAATATTGGTCTACGCACGTATTGTTAGGTTAGGCTACGTTTGATTGTATTAAGTTTGGACAGGTTAGGGTACGATAAAGCCCACTCTTGTGCTACAAACTGCTATCCGAATGATTTCTACGCACTACGTTGTTCTACTATGCTCTGCTCGTCTCTAGGGGGACAGTAATAGTGGTCTGGCCACATAAGTATGCGTTAGGCTACGTACAGGTTTGTTACGTTTGGACAGGTTAGGATAGGATAGCATTGACTTTTGTGCTATACACTGCTGTCCGGTGGATTTCTGTGCTTTACATTGCTGTACTATACTCTGCTCGACTATGGCGAGGCCGGTAATACTGATCTCGGCACTTTAGTTTGAGTTAGTCTACGTTTGGTTAGGATATGATAGTCTGAGTTATGTTTGGATAGCCTTGGCTTACGTAGAGTACACTGTTGTTCGGTGGTCTTCTGCGTTCCACTGTCATTCAGTATATTCCGCTTGGCGCTGTGGAGACAGGCAATAGGGATATCGGCACTTTGTGTTGAGTTAAGCTACGTTCGATTGTGTTACGTTTGGCTACGTTAGGATGGGGTAGCGGCGACTATTGCACCATGCAAGCGATTCAATAGATTTCTGCGCTCTACTTTCCACTAATATGTTCAGCTTGTCTCTAGGGAGGCCAGCAATAGCGGTCGCGGCACATTAAGTTGTGTTACGTTACGTCTGCTTATGTTGCGATTGGTTAGGTTAGGATATGTTAGACTTGACATTTGTGCTATACAACGCTGTTTGGGGGATTTCTATTTTATATTGCTCTACTGCTCCCTGCTCGACTCTGGGGAGGCCAGTATTTGTGTTCCCGGCATATTAGGTTGTGTTGGGTTACGATTAGTTAGGTTCCGTTTGTTTGTGCTTTGTTCGGATATGTCTGACTTTCGTGCTATACACTGCAATTCTATGGACCCCAGCGCCCTACTCTCCTCTAACATGCTCCGCTTGGCTCCGGGGAGGCCAGCAGTAGTGGCGGTGTCACGTTCGGTTGAGCTTTGATACGTTTGGTGGTGTTAGTATGGTTGGGTTTGGATAATGTACCCATGACTTTTGTGCTACATACTGCTTTTCGGTGGATTTCTCAGCTCGACTGTGCCCTGGTATGCTCTGCTTTGCTCTGGGGAGGACAGAAATAGTGGCCGTGGCATGTTAGGCTGAGTGAGGTTACGTTTGGTTAGTTTACTTTAGCATGGTAAGATTTGGATGTCTTCGATTTTTCTGATATACACTGCGATTATATGGGTTTCTGCGCCCTACTCTCCTCTAATATATATTGCATGGCCCTCGGGAGGCTAGCAATAGTGGTTGTGTCACGATAGCATTAGTCACATTACGATGGGTTATGTTAAGTTTGTTTGGGTTACGATGGGATGTCTTTCACGTTCGTGACATGCATTGCCATTCTATGGACCTCAGAGCTCTATTACCCAATAGTACGCCCCGCTTGGCAACGTGCAGGCCAGCGATTGTTGTCTCGGCACGTTAGGTAGAGACAGGATACGCTTGGTCAGGTTATGCAAGCCATGGTTGTGTTTGAATGGCTTCGAATTTTCTGCTATACACTGCTATTCGGTGGATTTATGCGCCCTACTCTTCTCTGAAATGCTGAGGCCGGTAATGGTGGTCTCGGCACGTTAGGTTGAGACAGGCTGCGTTCGGTTTGGTCACGTTTGGTTTGGTTAGGAATGAATAACTTTGACCTTTGTGCTATACACTACTATTCGGACGATATCTGTGCGCTGCGTTACCCTACTAGCATCTGCTTGCCTCTGGGGTGTACAGCAACGGTGGTCGTGGCACGTTTGTTTCAGTTAGGCTACGTTTGGTTTGGTTAGGTTTGGTTACGTTTGGTTAGAATGCCTTTGATGTCTTTTGTATTATACCTACTGCTATTCGTTGGATTTCTGCGCTTTCCTGTGCTCTAGTATGTTCTGCTTGCCTATGGGGATGCCGGCAGTATAGGTCCCGGCACATTAGTCTGTGCTCGATTACGCTTGGCAATGTTACGATTGGCTATGTTAGGATTATGTGGCTTCGACTTTTGTGCTATGTAGTGCTATTCGGCGGATCCCTGGGCACTACATTCCACCACTATACTCTGCTCGACATTCTGGTGGCCAGCAATAGAGGTCGCCGCATGTTATGTTGAGTTAGATTACGTTTAGCAAGTTTAGATTACTTTGTGCCGGGTAAGGATCGCTTCGACTTTTGTGATACACACTGCTATTCTTTGGACTTCTGCGCGCTTCTGAGCGCTGTCGCACTCTGCTTGTCTCTGTGGAAGCCAGGAATAATGTTCCCGGCACGTTAGGATGAGTTATGGTACGTTTTATTAGGTTAGCCTTGGCTGGGCTTTCTTAGGGTGGCTTTGACTTTTGCACTGTACACTATTATTCGGACGATTTCAGCGTTCTAGATTGCTTTGCTATACTCCTCTCAGCTCTCGTGAGGCCTGCAGTAGCGGTCGTGGAGCATCAGTATTGGTTACGTTGCGTCTGCTTATGCTACGTTCTGAAAGGTAAGGATATCATAGCTGTCACTTTTGCATTATACGCTGCTATTCGTTGGACTTCTACGCTTTGCTGTGCTCTAATATATTCTGCTTTGCTCTGGGGAGGTCAGAAGTCGTGGCCTAGACACGTGAGGTTGAGCTATACTACTTTTGATTGCATTATGTTAGTTAGGTTTAGGTACAGATAGCATTGTCATTCGTGGTCTACAATGCTGTGCGGTTGACATATGGTCTCTACAGTGTTGTAATATATTCTGCTTGACTCTGGGGAGGCCAGCAATAGTGCCCCCGGCACGTTTGGTTAATTTATGCCGCGTTTGGTTATGTTACGTTTGGATTGGTTAGGATAGGATAGCTTTTACTTTTGTGCTATGCACGCCTGTTCGGTGGATTTCTACGATTTACGTTGCTCTGCTATACTCTGCTCGCCTATGGGGAGGCCTGTTATAGTAGTCTCAGCACGTTATGTCCAGTAGGATACGATTGGCTACGTTATGTTAGTTTGGGTTAGGTTCTGAAAGAAATGTCTTCCGTTGTATGCACTAATATTCGGTGGGTTTCAGCGCCCTGCTGTGCTCTACCGTATTCTGCTTGGCCGTGCGGAGTCCAGCAGTAGATTTCGCGGTATGCTATGTTTAGTTAGGCTATGTTTGGTTAGGCCTTGTTGGCTTGGGTTAGGCTTGGGTTGCTTAGACTTTTCAGATATATGCTGTGATTCTATGGATATCTGCTTTCCACTCTAAATTAATATGTTCCTCTCAGATTTGGAGAGGTCAACAATTGTAATGTAGGCGCGTTAGGTTGAGTTAAGTTCGTTTGGTTATGTTACGTTTGGTTAGGACAGGATAGCATAGCTTTGGCTTTTGTGCTTTACACGTCTATTCGGTGGAATCCTGCGCCCTTCATAGCTCTGCTATTCCCCGCTCGACTCCGGGGAGATCAGCCATAGCGGTCTTGGCACGATAAGTTGATTTATGTTTCGTTTGGTTAGGTTAGGTTAGGATAAGTTTGCTTATGATGGCTTTGATTTTGTGTTATACACGGCTATACGGTGTATCTCTGCGCTCTAAATTGCACTATTATGCTCTACTTGGCGCTGGGGGGTCAGGTATAGCAGTCTCGGCACATTAGGTTGAGTTAGTCTACGTTTGGTTAGTTTACGTTAGTCTGGGTTGTGTCCGGATAGCTTTGACTTACGAGTGTACACACTGCTATCTAGTGGATTGCTGCGCCCTACTATGGTCTAATACACCCTGTTTTGAGCAGGCAATGCTTGAATTTGTGGCCGCGGCGTGATAGGCTTTGTTAGGTTATGCTCGTTTGGGTGAAGTTTCTTTGGTTTTGGTTAGGATATCCTTGAATTTCGTGCAATACACTTCCTCTCTATGGAACTCCGTGCCCTACTCACCTCCAATATACCCTGGGTGGCGGTGGGGAGGCCAGCAATTGCCGGCTAGGCACGGTAGGTTGGGATTGGTTACGTTTGAATAGGATTGGTTCGGTCGGATTGGGTTATGGTACCTCCTACGTTTTGCTATAAACTATTATTCGGGCGATTTCAGCGTTCCACATTGCTCTGCCATACTCTGCTTAGCTCTCGCGCAGCCAGCAATAGCGGTCGTGGCACGATAGTTTGTGTTTGGTTTCGTTTGGTTAAGTTAGGTTAGGTTACGTTTGGTTAGGATGGCTTTGACTTTTGTGTTATACGCAGCTGTTCGGTGGAATTCTGCGATCTACATTGCTGTACTACGCTCTTCTCGACTCTCGGGAAGCCGGCAATTGTGGCAGCGGCACGTTGGGTTCAGTTGGATTACGTGTGGCTATGTCAGGGTACGTGTGGTTAGGTTACGGTAGGATATCTTTGACTTCTGCGCTATAAACTGCTATTTATTGGCTTTCTGCTCTCTACTGTGTTCTAGTATATTCTGCTTGGCTCTTGTGTGGCCGGCAATGGTGGTCCCGACACGTTTTTTTAGGATAGGTTGCGTTGGTTATACTACGTTTGGATAGGGTAGGATAGGATAGATTTGACTCTAATGCTATGCACTGCTATTTGGCGTATGTTTTCGCTCCATGTTGTACTAATATACTCTGCTCGACTCTGGGGATGCCAGTAATAGTTGCCTGGGCCCGTTAGTTTGAGTTAGGCTTCGTTTGGTTGCGTTACGTCTGCTTGGGTTAGGTTTGGATGTATCCGACTTTCGTGGTACAAGCTGCTATACGTTCAATTGCTGCGCTCTTGAGTGCTGTAGTTTTTTCCGCTTGGGTGTGGCGAGGCCAGCAATGGCGGTCTCGGAAGGCTAGGTTGAGGTACTTTATGCTTGGTTTGCCAAGACTTGTATAGGTCTGGTTGGGTTAGCTTTGTCTTCTGTGCTATGCACTGCTATTCGGAAGATGTCTGTGCAATCCGCTGCACTACTAGCAGCTGCTTGTCTCTGGGATTGCCAGCAGTAGCGGCCGTGGCAAGTTTGGATGTGTTACGCTTGGTTAGGCTAGGATACGTTGTGTTGTGCTAGGTTATCTTCGACTTTTGTGCTATGCACTGCTATTCTATGGGCCTCTTTTCCCCTCTGCGCGCTATCGCTCTCCGCTTGTCTCTGTGGGCGCCAGGAATGGTGCCTTCGGCACGTTAAATTATGTTACGTTACGTTCGGCTATGTTAGGTATTGTTAGCCTTGGATAGGGTAGCACTGACTCTTGCGCTATGCACTGCTACTCGGACAATTTCAGCGTTCTACGTTGCTTCTCTATGCTCTGCTTAGCTATCGCGAAGCCAGCAATAGCGGTCGTGGAACGTCAGTATGTGCTACGTTACGTCCACTTGTGTTACGTTCGCTTAGGTTAGGACACTATAGCTTCGTCATTTGTGCTATACACTGCACTTCGGCGGATTTCTGCGCCCAACTGAGATCTAATATTCCCTTCTTTGGTCTGGGAATGCCAGCAATGGAGGTAGTGGCGCAACAGGTTCTGCTATGTTACGTTTGGTTAGGCTAAGGTAGGCTAAGTTTGGATAGTATGGCATTGACATTTGTGATACAAACCGATTCTCGGCGCCCTTCTGCGCTCTACTGCGCTCTAGCATATTCTGCTTGGCTATGGGGAGGTCAGCAATAGTGGTGTCGACACGTTAGTCTGAGCTACGTTGCGTACTGTTGTATAACGTTTGGTTAAGTTAGGAGTGGATATCTTCGACTCCTGTGCTGTACGCTGACGTTCGGTAGATTTCTTCGATCTACTCTGATCTAATGTGATCTACTTCGATCTGGCGAGGCCATCAATACGGGTCTCGTCTCATTTGGTTTAGCTATTCTCCGCTGGCTAGGTTAGGTTATGTCTAGTTTGGTTATGGTGGCTTTGACATCTTTGCTATACACTGCTGTTCGGTGGACTTCTCCGCTCTGCTGCGGTCGAATATTCCCTGCTTTGATCTGGTAGTGCCAGAAATTGTGGCGGCGGCGCGTTAGGTTGTGTTAGTCTACGTTTGGTTAGGTTATGCTTTTTGGGTTATATTAGGGTGTCTTCCACTTTCGTGATATACACTGCCATCCTATGGACCTCTGCGCTGTACTCTCCTCTAATATGCGACGCTTGGCTTTGGGGAGGACAGCAGTTTGGGGCTAGGCGCGTCTGGTTGGTATTGTCAACCATCAATTATGTTTGGTTAGGCTTATTTCTGCGTACCACATTTCTCCGCTATATTCTGCTTAGCTCTCGTGAGGCCAGCAAAGGCTTTCGTGGCACGTCATGTTGGGTAATATTCCCTGCTTTGCTCTGGGGAGTCCAGGAAATGTGGCCGCGCCTCGTTAGGTTGAGTCAGGTTACTTTCGTCTAGGTTAGGTTTGTTTGGGTTCAGTTAGGGTCCCTCTCACTTTTGTGCCATACACTGCCATTTAGTGGACTTCTGCGTTCTACTCTCCTTTAATATGCTCTGCTGGGCGGTGGGGAGGTAATTAATAGTGGTCTAGGTACGTTAGGTTGAGTTAGGTTACGCTTGGTTGTGTTACGTTTGGTTGGGTTTGGTTAGGATATCCTTAACCTTTGTGCTGTAAACTCTAATGCGGTGGAATAGCGCGGTCTAGTTTGCTCTATCATATGCTGCTTGGCTCAGGAGAGACAAGTAATGGTGGTCTCGGCTCGTTAGGTATTGCTAAGCTACGGTCGGTTTTGTTACGTTTGGTGAGGTTCGGACAGAGTATCTTCGGCTTTTGTGTTATACGCAGCCATTTGGTGGCTTTCTGCGCAATACTGCGCTCTAGAAAGTCCTGCTTGGCTCCGGTGTGGGAAGCAATAGTATTCTCGTGACGATAGGCTGAGTTAGGCTACGTTTCGTGATGTTACGCTTGGCCAGGTTACGACAGGATAGCATTGACTTTCGCGGTGCACACCGTTATGCCGTCGATTTCTGCGGTATGCCGTGCTCAAGTGTGTTCTGCTTGGTTTTCGGTAGGCCAGCAATTGTGGTCTCGGCTCGTTAGTATATGTTGTGTTGCATTTGGTCATGTTATGTTTGGCTAGCTTAGGAGAGGGTAGCTAAGGCTTTTCTGCTATACGCTGCTACTCTGTCGATTTCAGCGTCCTTCATTGCTCTGCTGTACTCTGCTTGGCACTCGTGAGACCGACGATAGTGTTCCAGGCGCTCCAGACTGTGTTACGTTACGCTTGATCATATCAAGGTTAGCTAAGTTAGGAGGTTGTAGCTTCGACTTTTGTGCTATACACTGCTATTCTGTGGATTTCTGCACCCTACTGTGCTCTAATATGTTCTACTCGAATCTGGGGAGACCAGAAATTGCTGTCGTGGCACGGTAGGTCGTTTTAGGTTACGTTTGATGTGGTTATGGTAGGCTATGTTTAGTTAAGATGGCTGTGGCTTTCGTGCTCTGCACTGTTAATCGGTGGATTCCTGCGCACTACTGTTACCTAATATTCCCTGCTTTCATCAGGGAATCCTTGAAATAGTGGTCGCGACGCGATAGCTTGTGTTAGATTATGCTCGGTTAGATTAGGTTTGTTTGGTTTCGGTTAGGATATCTTTGAATTTCGAGCAATACACTGCCGCTCGATGGAACTCTGTGCCCTATTCTCCTCTAATACGCCCTGCTTGGAGGTGGGGAGGCAAGCAATCGTGGGCTAGGACGTTAGGTCGGGATTGGTTATGCTTTACTGGGCTAGGCTAGTTTAGATTAGGCTAGGGCACCTCCGACCTTTTGCTATACACTACTGTTCGGGCGATTTCAGCGTTCCACATTGCTCCGCTATACTCTGCCAAGCTCTCGCGCGGCCAGCAATAACTGTCGCTACCCGTCAGGTTGTGTTACCTTACGTACGCTTATGTTACGTTTGGGTAGGTTCGGATATTGCAGCATTGACTTTTGCGCAATAAACTGCTAATCGGTGGATTCTTGACTTCTTCGTTGCTCTACTATACTCTTCTCGACTCTGGGGAGGACAGAAAAAGCGGTCGCGGCACAATAGGTTGAGTTAGGTTACGCTTGCTTATGTTTGGTTAGGCTACGTTTCGTTAGGATGGCTTTGACTTTTGAGTTACACACTGTTATTCGGTGGATTTCTACGCTCCACTCTGTTCTAGTGTTTTCTTCATGTCTCTGGGGTTGCAAGTAACAGCGCTCTCTGCGCGATAGATTCAGATACGGTACGTTTGGGTAGGTTATGTTAGCTACGGTTTGGTTTGGATAGCTCCGACTTTTCTGCTGCACACTGCGTTTCCACAGGTTTCTGCGTTCTAGTGTCCTCCATTATGCTCTGCTTGTTACTGTGGAGGCCTACAACACTGGTCGCGGCATGTTAGCTTGGGATCTGTTTTGTTTGGTTAGGTTAGGTTTGGTTGGGATTGGTTAGGGTAGCTTTGATATACGTGCTCAACGCGGATATCCTACGGACTCCTACGCTGTACTGTGCTCTATCAAATTCTCCTCCTCTGTGGGGAAGCCAGCGATCGCGTTCGCGGCATATTAGGATTAGCTGCTCCACGTATGGTTAGGTTACGTTAGGACTGGTTAGGTCTGGATATCTCTGACTTTTGTGATTTTCCTTGCCAGTTGGGGGCTTTCTGCGCTCTAATATGTTCTACTATACTCTGCTCGCCGTATGGATGCCAGCAACAGTGTTCGCGGTATGTTAGGTTGAGTTACATTCCGTTCTTCCAACTTTGGTTACGTTGGGTTAAGTAAGGGTATCTCCGACATATGTGGTCAAAACTGATATTCTATGGACATCTGTGCTATACTGTGATCCATCATATGCTGCTCCTCTCTGGGCAAGCTAGCAATAGTGTTCGCGGCACGTTTAGTTATTTATTCTACGTTTGGTAAGGTCAGGTTGTGTCTGGCTTCGTCAGGTTGGCTCCGACAAAAGCGCTATACACTGCTGTTCGGGGGAATTCTGCGCTCTACAGTGACCTTATATTCTCTGCTTTGCCTGGGGAGGCCAGAAATGATGGCAGCGGCTGGTTACGTTGTGTTAGGTTACTCTTGGCTAGGTTAGGTTTGTTTGAATTAGGCGAGGATACCATTGACTTATGTGCTATACACTGCCATTCTATGGACCCCGTCGCTCTACTCTCCTCTAATATGTCCTGCTTTCCCCTTGGCATGTCAGCACTACCTGTCTAGGCACAATAGGATGAGTTATGTTACGTTTGGTTTTGTCATGTTTGGTTAGGTTAGGTTAGGATATCTTTGACGTTTGCACTATGAAATGCAATGCTGCGGATTACTATGTTCTACTTTGCTCTAGTACAATCTGCATTGCTTTGAGGATGGCAGCGATATTGGCCTCGGCACGCTATGATGAGGTACGTTACGTTCCGTTAAGTTACGTTTGGTTAGGTTAGAATAGGATAGCTTTGACTTTTGCTCTATACACTGCTATACGGTGGATTTCTGCGTAATACAATGCTCTACTAAACCCTCCTCGAATCTCGCGATTCTAGCAATAGCGGTCAATGGACGTTAGATTGTACTAAGTTACGCCTGTTTATTTCGGGTTAGATTAAGTTTGGTTAGGATATCTTTGACTTTCGTGATGTACACACATATTCGGAGAATTCCTGCCGTCTGCTGTGGTCTAACATGCCCAGCTTTGCTCTGGAGAGGCTAGAAATGGTGGCCGTGACGAGTTGTATATAATTA
>NW_016911223.1:142336-145499 GCF_001483705.2 Eufriesea mexicana | reverse complement strand
CACACACGGGAAGAGCTCGCAAATGTGCACCGTCCTCTGTCTGTTGTGGAACTGTCCGCTGTTATATCCGACAATTGCGCGAGGATAGAAACGATGGCAGACGAGAGTAAGAACCTGCACAGCCCATACGTTCGCGCCTTCCGTATGTGCGCCAGGGCGGTGGACTCGGTCGGCTGAGAGATGAGTCTCCAAGTAACAGCCGGCCGTGCCCAGGAGACGATTATGGAGAGGGCCTGCGTGCTGATGGCGGAGATCGCCGGTCTGCGGGTGAAGGATATCTCCCAGCAGGCGGTGATAGCCGACTTGCGGGAGAACGATGCATTCCAGCAGGCGGTGGTCTCCTCCTTGTGCGCGGAGCTGGTTCTGGAGCGGAGGCTGGTAATCGTCCACCCCGCGCCCGCTCGAAATGTGCGTGCTTCCGCGGGCGCCGGAGCAGCGGCACCGGCGCCCGAGTTCTGTATGGAGGCTGCCTTCGAGGCACTCTGTCTCCGAATCGACGAAAAGTTCGAGGAGCTCCTGCGTACGCTCCCCGTGGCGGCAGGGCGGGATGCGCCTGCCCGAGCGCCGAAGCAAGCGAGCTCAAACGCCGGCCTGCGCGCGCGGCCTGTACCGGTGGCCTCGGCGGACTCTGTCGCGGGAGCTTCGTGTGGCGGCCCCGCTGACGCCCAGGCGAAGGAGCCGGCCGCGGCCTCGGTCGTAGCCGGGAAGGACGCATAGTCCAGCTGGTCTCTCTTCATCGGTAGGCGCGAGAAGCGAGCGCAACGGCAGGCGGCCGCTTTTCCGCAACTGCCCGCGAGGGTGCTCACGAGTGCGCCGAAGGGAGCCGTCGGTAAGACTGCTCCCTGTGGGTGAGCTCCGCCCGCGCGCCTCCTGCGACCGCTGCGAAGACCGGAACGATGCACGGTCACGACACGAAGAAGAGCGGCGATAAGACGGTGCGCCGTCGCGGTTTGGGTACACGAGGGGTCGAGTCCCTCTTGGGCGGAGGCCATCTCCGCTGCAAGGGAAAGATAAATCTCTCCGACCTCGGGATCGAGGACTTGAGACACCGTCGTGCCGCTTCCGGCGGTCTCCTGCTGGAGGTCGGTGGACCCGAGGGCGCACAGCGAGCCACCGCTCTCGCCGGGCGAATGAGTGAAGACTTGGTGGAATCCGGCGTGCGTCTTACGGTTCCCACCAAATCCGAGGAGCTGAGGGTGACAGGGCTCAACGACTCTCTCACCCCCGGCGAGGTGGCCGCTGCCCTGGGTAGGGTCGGTGATTGCACCTAGGCGGAAGTGAGAACCGGAGTCATCCGGTCTTCCGCTTCGGGGCTGGGCTCTGTATGGGCCAAGTGTCCGCTCGCGGCAGCGAGAAAAGCCATCGATTGCGGGCGGATCCGCGTCGGCTGGACTTCGGCCCGTGTCGTAGCCTTGGAGGCACGGCGCCTCCAGTGCTTCCGTTACCTTGCGTTCGGTCACACAAGGAACGAATGCTCTAGCGCGGTGGACAGCAGCGACACCTGTTTCAGGTGTGGGGCGGCGGGCCACCGTGCCGGTGGGTGTAGTGCGCCTGCACTCAAGTGCCCGGTTTGCGCCGGGCTCGGCCACCCCTCCAACCACCGTCTGGGCTGCAAGGCATGCTGCCCGCCAAAGGCAAACTGCGCGGCTCGCCAGGAGCCTGCAGGCGCCGTGCTCGCCTCGGTGCCTGCGAGTGCCAATTTGAAAGCTGCGTCCGCGAATTCCGTCTCCGCGAACGCTACCGCCAAGTGCCCGCCGACCGGCGGAGCACCGGGCCCGCAGCCGGCCCAAAGGAAGGGGTGCAAGTAGGAGGCCATGGACATGGCCTAACTTTCTCGTCGCCCATGGCGCTCCAGGCCAACCTGAACCACTCGCGGGCGTCGCAGGACCTGCTCCTGCAGACGCTCGTTGAGCTGGGTGTTGGGCTGGCTTGTCGTTCGCATCGTCGGCAGCTGTGCGGCCGGTCACCGGCTGAAGGGTGGCGGTGGAGGTGGAAACGCTCAACGACCACCTCCACATCACCATGATGCTTGCCGTCACTCCTCGCACCGGTCTGGAACCACCCAGCGGGAAGCACATCACCGTGCCGCGATGGGCGCTCAGGAGGCTCGGCCGCGACCTTTTCACCGCGGCCGTCCACGCCGTCGCCTGGGCGGTTGGGGACTTCGGGCGCGAAAACGACGTAGCGTGGTTAGGGGCGGAGCGGCTAAGGGCGGCGATGACGCGTGCGTGCTACGTCGCCATGCCGCGCGTGAGGGAGCCGCCTTCGCTGTGTGCAGTGCACTGGTGGTCGGCTGAAATCGCACAGCTCCGGGAGCTCTGCGTGCTCGCCCGGCGCCAGTACACTCGAGCGCGTCGTTGGCGACGCGCGGTGTCCGCCGAGGAATTCGCGCACCTCTATCTCGGGTACCGGTCCGCGGTGGGCGATCTCCGGAGGGAAATTCGCAGATCCAAATCTCGGCAATGGGACGAACTCCTCTGGACCCTCGAAAGCGATCCGTGGGGACGTCCCTGTAAACTAGTAATGCGGAAGATAAGGGCATGGGCGCCCCCCGCGACCGAGCGTATGGACCCCGAGCTCCTGCGGCGGGTGATCAACACCCTCTTCCCTGCTGTGGCGGTGGATCGGTTGCAACCCGCTGCAGTGCGTTCGGAACTGGTCGGGTGTTCCGACGAGCTGGTGGTCCCACGCGAGGAGCTCTGGAGTGCGGTCGTTAGGATGGAGGCGAGGAGCTCGGTCCCCGGACCGGACGGCATCTCAGGCCGAGCTTTTGCACTGGCTCTTGAAGCGTGGGGTGACCGTGTGCGACGACAAGTATTGTGCGCGTTACCGGGGCCCGCCAACTGGCGACCGCGCCGTGCCTCGAGCTAATGCTTTATAACGGCTTCGCGAAAAAGATGTTATTGTACTTTCTAGCGTCGCCGCTGCAGGGGAACGCTTGTGTAGGTGTTGGACACGCGGCTTGGAAAAACCCTGCCCTCACCGTTGAAGGATCATTGGACAAGTTGGACCTACCCTTGCGGGAAGCAGCTCACTTGGCCGTGGCTCCGGGTTGTCTAGCAGCCCGCAGCCTCGTTACCAGCGGGGGCCACGTGGAGGCGGAGCTGCCAGCTTTCGCTCGGTCCCAGCAGGATGGCGTGTGCCGATATACCTGCACCGTCCC
>NW_016911223.1:98968-137646 GCF_001483705.2 Eufriesea mexicana | reverse complement strand
GCAAGCATCTTCTTCCTTATATCAGGGCTTACTTCTACGACCCAATTAGTTTCTTCGCTGTCCTTCCTTCCTGTTCTGTAGCAGAATTTGATCTCGTCTGTCTCTGCTTCCGTCAGCTTCTCCTTATTCTGCTTCTTCAAGCAGACTTTTATCTCCTTCTCAGACAGCTCCCTCGGGATGTCGTAGACGATCATCCTGGGCATCCTTTGTGTGGGCGTTCTTGCTTTTAGCCCCATGCTCCTGAGCTTCGCACTTTCTGTGAAAGCTCTGAGTCCTTCAGGAGTGGTTGTTTCTACCACGATGCCGTTTCCCTGTGCGCGACGGACCGACTTCACCTGGATCCCCTTTTTCCTGGGGTTCACCAGGGTGAACACTGCCTCCCGAGCTTCTTCACTGGTCCTGATTTCGGCTTCCTCTTTGTCCGGCGTGATTATTACCACGTTCCGTGGTGGCTTCACTGCCGTCTCGGGGACTGCCCTGCTGGTAATTTTTACCATATCGGCGAATGTTGCTGGTCCCTTCAAGGCAGCCTTTTTAGCGGCCGACTCGAGGCGCTTTGTCGCCTCCAACGTCTTATTGACGGCGCCGGTTAGCGCCGTCTTCGCCGCATTTGTTGATGCAAGCCTTTCTTCCAGCTTGCCGCAGAGGAAACTGTTCTTCAACGTGAGGGCCTCCACGAGCTTACGCATTTCAACGAAGCTGTCCATTATCGTTGATGCGTTTTCCTTCCCCAGCTTCTTTGCCGGATCTAGGCAAAATGCCAGCACCTTCTTCTCAATTTCCGCTGCGCGTTTTACCATCTCCGAAACGGTGCGCGTTGGCTGTATTGCCGGCGTTTCCTCGGCTTCCACCTTTTTATTTCTCTGCTCCTCTGGACGGGGTTTTTCCGGGGTGGCACTTGCCCTGGGCTTACTCGGTGGTTTTTCCTCCATACTGCTACCTGCCTTGCGGCCGGCAATGGTGGCCGGGACCTTTGCTCGCGTCAACATGACCGAGGGTTTTTCCAGGTTCCTACCTGGGCCGGGCGTCATAGGCACTCTTGTGTACTATCGCCCGTTAGTTGGTTTAGTTATTTTAATCTCAATTTCAATTTCTTGGTTTCCTTAATCTTGATATCGTTTTGGATTTAATTTTAGTTTTCAAATTTTAATGTTTGGTTCTTAATTTCTTCTAACTTTGTTATTTGTGTTATTTGTAATATTGATAATGTTCGATATATGTAATAAATTTTAATTTTTAATTTTAATTTTAATTATATTTTTAATTTTGATTTTTAATTTTTAATTTTAATTCTTAATTTTAACTATAAATTTAAATTTTCTAATTTTTAATTTTTGTTTTCCAGATTCCGGATCTATTGACTTTAGTATCACTTGGTCGTCCGTGTGCAGTCCGCTGCAGGTAACGGTATACCCTTAGGTACCGTTAGGCCGCTCCGCGGCAGGCGTCGGGTACGCTCGACCGACGCTACGGCTCCGTGCTACGTGGCCTCCAAGATGGCCGCCTGTCAATATTATATTCTTAAAATTATCCTAATTCCACTTGTGGGTCGCTGATCACGGAGATCTATAGCTCAAAATGAGCACACTGCAAGACTACACAAGCACAATTGGAGGGAAGTCCCTCCTCTTCCCCGTTCTTGCAAGATCGAAGATCGAGTATCCGGGCGCGTCACCGGCGAGCGGCGGAGACGCCAAAACACCTATCTTCTGCTTTCCTCCTTGAAAATCCTTCCAGCAACACGGGATTCCGGCCACTGGTAGACTTCCACTTCACAATTACTCTGATGTCACTTTCTCGAAGAAATCCTCAGATTTAGACACCGAACTTGACTCGGAACGCGGAGCGACGTGAAATCGACCGCACTGCTCAAAGCCAGGTAGCCGACTGCGTGTGCGACGACAGTTCGACAGCTGCCTCTGGACCGGTCGCTTCCCGGTATGTTGGAAGAGAGCGAGGGTCGTGCTGATCCCGAAACAAGGGAAGCCACCGAACTCTCCGAAGGCATACCGGCCGATATGCCTGCTCGACGAGGCGGGCAAGCTCTTCGAGCGCGATCTAGCTGCCCGCCTCCGCGATCATTTATCGGACGTGGGTCACGATCTCAGCGTCAGCCAGTTTGGATTCCGGCATGGTCGGTCGACGATCGATGCGATCAAGCGCGTTCGTACCCTGTCGGATGCTGCCGTCGACCGTGGCGGAGTGGTGCTGGCGGTCGGTGTGCATATCGCCAACGCCTTTAACGCCCTGCCCTGGGCAGCCATCGGGTGTGCCCTGTTGTGCCACAAGGTTCCCCAATACATGATGGAGGTGATCGGCGACTATTTGGCGGAGCGCTCGATCGAGTATCCCGGACGATAGCCGACCGTCGTGCGGGCGACGAACTGCGGGGTTCCACAGGGATCGGTACTCGGGCGGATCCTCTGGGACCTCGGGTACGACGCCGTGTTGCGCACTCACCTCCCCCCGGCCTGAGCCTGACGTGTTACGCGCACGACCCGCTGGTGATGGCCGCCGGGTCGAGTTGGGCGGAGGCAACGCTGCGCGCGGAAAGCGGCGTGGCCCTCGTCGCGAATAGCATCCAGTGGCTAGGACTGTGTATCTCCCCCGGGAAGACCGAGGCAATGTGGTTTTACCATCGGCACCACGGGAAGCCGCCCAAGTCCCTGATGCGCGTGGGGAACGTCGTGGTCGAGGTACGGGACCGGATGAAATACCTCGGTCTCCTCCTCGACAGCCACTGGAAATTCGACGAACATTTTCTCGCGCTGGAACCGCGCCTGGAAGGTATGGTTGGGGCGCTGTGTCGCCTGCTATCCAACCTCGGAGGGCCAGACGGGAGGGTGCGCCGCCTCTACACGGGGTTCGTTCGCTCGGTGGAACTTTCCGGGGCTCCCATCTGGGCGAAAGACCTGGTCGCCAGTCCGGGCATTCTGGCGATACTCCGGCGAATTGCTCGCAGCATGGCGATCAGGGTCGTTCGCGGTTACCGCACGATGTCACACGAGGCGGCGACGGTCCTGGCGGGGGTTCCGCCGTTCGAACTGCAAGCGGTGGGGGGGGCCCGTATCTACGGTCTCCTACACGCTGGCGTCGGCGGTGCTCCTGAAGAAGGGGCTGTTTCGTTGAGGCGAAGGGTTCGAAAGTCCTTGATGACCGCCTGGCGAGCTCGGCTGATGTAGCCGAGCAGCCGGCGGCACCGGTCGATCGAGGCTGTGCTCCCCGTGTTGGATGCATGTGGGCGCAGCGGCAGCCGGCAAACATTCCGCCTGACACAGGTGCCAACCGGGCACGGGTGCTTCGGGGAGTACCTGCGTCGTATCGGGCGGGAACGTGACACGCGGTGTCATCACTGTGGGGAAGGGCGGGTCACGGCGCAGCACACGCTGGAGGAAAGTCCGGCGTGGGCTCACGAGCGCCGGGTACTGTGTTGCTTGGTGGGTCGAGGATTTTTACACTCAGTCGTCGTGGCGCGGATGACGGAGGGCTTATGTGCGTGACGTGCCACGGCCTCCGTCTGCTAGGCGGTTATGCTACAGAAGGAGGCCGCGGAGGGAGCCCGCGAGCGTAGCGCGTGCTCCTCGCGCGTATGGCGGCGGACGCTGCAAGCGCGTCTCCGGAGGGCGGCGCGCGCACTGCCGGTAGTGTTATCGCGTTAGAGCTGCGCCTTTGCGAGCGACCATGTACCTACGGCCGGAGAGACCGTCTCTCTCTCACGTTGTAACCTAGGTCAGGGTGACCACGAGCTGACCTGTGGGTGTCCGTCAGTTCGGGAGACAGTGGTATGGGCGCGCGGCGTCCGCAGGATTTGCGTGCGGTGCGGTGCGGTGGTATGCGTGTTGTGTGCGTGTTAGTGTATGTGTGTACCTTTAAACGACCCGTCTCGCGCGCATGGGCATGATCGTTTCGGTTGCGATCACCCGTCGCACGTAGAGGGAACTGCGTTTGTTTCGCGGGGGCGTCCTGGCAATTGCGTCGCCGCGAAGTCCAGGGCGCACCGAAATGCGAAGGCCTGGCCATCGTGGGGGTTTTATTGGGAAAAATCCCACTTATCCCCGCCCGCTCCCCTAAGGGGGCCGTGTATCTTTGGAAGATTCCCCCCACGTGGAAAAAAAGAAAAAAAAGTGGTTTGTTTGGGTTGGGCTAAGATATCCTTGAATTGCGTGCAATGCGCTTCCACCCAATGGAACTCTGTGCTCTACTCTCCCCTAATATGCCATGCCTGGCTTTTGGGGAGGCCAGCAATTGCGAGCTAGGCTCGGCAGGTTTGGATTGGTAACGTTTGACTAGGTTAGGTCAGGTCAGATTGTGTTAGGGTACCTCCTACACTTTGCTATACACTACTATTCGTGCGGTTTCAGCGTTCCACGTTGCTCTGCCATAATCTGCTTAGCTCTCGCGCGGCCAGCAGTAGCTTTCGTTGCACGTCAGTTTGGGTTACGTTAAGTCTGCTTATGTTACGCTTGGTTAAGTTCGGACAGGATACCATTGACTTTTGTGCTACAAACAGTTATTTGGTGAGTTTCTGCGCTCTACCTTGCTCCAATATTCTCTGCTTGGTGCAGGGGTGGCCGGCAATATTGCTCTCGGCAAGTTAGGTTGAGTTATGTTACGTTCGGTTAGATTACGTCTGGCTAGGTTAGTATAGGATGACTCTGACTTTTGCGTCATACACTGCTATTCGGTGGATTTCTGCGCTCTTCATTGCTGTACTGTACTCTGCTCGACTCTGGGAAGGCCAGCAATAGTGGTCTTGGTACGTTAGGTTAAGTTACATTACGTTCGCGTATACTATGGTTGGATACGTTAGGTTAGGTTGAGTTGTCTTCTGTGCTCTGCACTGCTATTCTCTGGACTTGTACGATCTACACCACTCTGCTATGCTCTGCACGACTTAGGAGAGGCCAGTAATGGATGTCTCGGCACGATAGGTTGGGTTATGCTACGTTTGGATAGGTTATGTTATTCTGGGCTAGGAATGAGTAGCTCTGTCTTTCTTGTTATACTCTGTTATTCGGTGGAGCTCTGCACTCTACTATGGTCTACTATACTCCGCTCGAATCTCGGGAGGACAGCAATAGCGGCCGTGGAGCGTTACTTTGTGTTATGTTAGACTTTGCTGTGTCACGATTTGCTAGGTTAGGAAATGATGGACTCAACTTTCGTGCTATACACTACAGTTTCAGGGTTTCTGCTCTCCACTCTCCTCTAATATATTCAGTTTTCATCTGGGGAGATAAGCAATTATTATGTTCGCACGTTAGGTTGAGTCAGGTTCGTTTGGCTATGCTACATTTGGATAGGTTAGGATAGCATAACTTTGGCTTTTGCGCTTTATACGGCTATGCGGTGGATTTCTGCGCTGCTCATAGCTCTACTGTTCCCTGCTCGACTCTGGGGAGACCAGCCATAGCGGTCATGTCACGATGAGTTGAGCTATGTTTCGTTTGGTTAGGTTACGTTATGTTAAGTTTGTTTAGGATGGCTCTGACTTTTTTGTTATACGCTGCTATGCTGAGGATTTCTGCGCTTTGCTGTGCTGTAATATGTTCTGCTGGGCTGTGTGGAGGCCAGCAATAGAGGTCTCGGCTCGTTACGTTTAGCTATTCTACGTTTGATTATGTTAGGTTTGGTATGGTCAGGTAACGATACAATAGACCTTTGCCCAATACACTGCCATTTGGTGAATCTCTGCGCTCTGCTGTGCTCCAGTACATTGTGCTTGGCTCTGGGGGTGGGCCAGCAGTAGTGGTCATGACACGATGGGCCTTGTTAGGCTACGCTTGGTAATGTTACTGTTGGCAAGGATAGGTCAGTGTAGCCTTGACTTTTGTGCTATACACAGCTCTTCGGTGGAATCCTGCCCTCCACCATACTGTACTCTCATCTGCTAGTCCCTGGGGAGGCCAGCAATATCGGTCGCGGCACGTTACGTTGTGCTTGGCTGCTATAGGTTAGGTTACGTTACCTTTGCTTAGGCTTGGATGTCTTTGGCTTTTCTGCTGTACACTGCGATCCTACGGATTTCTGCGCACTTCTCTCATCTAATATGTTCTGCTTGGCTCTGTGGAGTCTTACATTCTTTGGCGGCGGCACGTTAGGTTCAGCTAGGTTACGCTTGGTGGTCTTACGATTGATTAGGTTAGTTTAGGGTACCCTTGACTTTTGTGCTACATATTGCTTTCGGTGGATCTCTCCGCTCTACTGTGCCCTAATAATATCTGATTTGCTCTGGGGATGCCAGAAATGGTGGCCGCGGCATGTTTGCTGGTGTTAGGCTGCGTTTGGTTAGGCTTGTTTGGGCTAAGTTTGGTTAGAATATCTTTTACTTTTGTGCTGTGCACGGCAATTCGGTGTATTTCTGCGCTGTATTATGCTCTAGTATGTAATGCGTGCCTATGGGGAGGGCAGCAGAAGTGGTATCGGCACGTCAGGTTGAGCTAGATTACGATGGGTTATGTCATGTTTGGTTAGGTTAGGGTAGGAAAACTTTGAGTCTTGTGCTTTACACTGGTATTCGGCTCATTTTTACACTCTACGTTGTTCTACTATACTCTGCTCGACTCTGTGGATGCCAGTAATAGTTGTCTCGGCCCGTTCGTTTGAGTTTGGTTACGTTTCGCTACGTTACGTTAGTTTGGGTTAGGTTTGGATGGATCAAACTTCTGTGGTGTACGCTGCTATACGTTGAATTTCTGCGTTCTAGTGTGCTGTAGTTTTTTCTGCTTGGATCTGGCGAGGCCAGCAATGGTGGTCTTGGCGTGCTCGGTTGAGTCGCGTTACGCTTGGTTTGTCAAGGTTTGGAAAGGTTTGGCTGGGATATCTTTGCCTTTTACGCTATACACTGCTATTTGATCGATGTCGATGCACTGCACTGCTCTACTAGCATCTACCTACATCTGGGAAGGCCAGCAATAGCGGTCGTGGCACGTTTGGTTGGGAAGCGTCACGCTTGGTTAGGTAAAGTTAGGTTAAGCTTGGATAGGATGGCTTTGACTTTCGTGATACATTCTGCTCTTTAGTCAACACCTGCGCTCTGCATTGATGTACAAGCATTTGGTTGTCTCCGGGGATGCCAGCAATGGTGGTGTCGGCACGTTAGGAAGAGATACGCTACGTTCGGTTACGTTCCGTTTGGCTAGGATAGGACTGGTTAGCTTTGACACTTATGCTGTACGCTGCTATGCGGCGGATGTCTGCGATCTACTGTACCCTAATGCGCTCAGCCTGGCTCTGGGGCGGCCAGCAACTCTGGTCCGGCTAGTTAGGTTGACATATGTTACGTTCGGCTTGGTAAGGTTTGGTTAGTGTAGCCTTGACCTTTGTGCTGTACTCTGCTATTCGGCCGATATCTGGGATCTGCACTACTCTAATATCCTCTGCTGCCTATGGGAAGGCGAGCGATAGTGGTCATGACACGTTTGGATCGGTTGGGTTACGCTAGGTTAGTTTACGTTAGGTAACGTTTTGTTCGGATGGCTTCGACATTTATGCTATGTACCGCTATTTAGTGGATTTCTGCAATCTACGTTGCTGTACTATGCTCCGCTCGACTCTCGGCATGCCAGCAATGGTGGTTGAGGCACGTTATGTCGAGTTAGGTTACGTTAGGTATGGTAAGGTTTGGCTCGGCTTCGCCAGGGTAGGTTTGACCTTCCTGCTGTACACATTCATTCGGGAGATTCCTGCCCACCACTGTGCTCTAGCATGTCCTGCCTGGCTCTGCGGTGACCAGCAAAAGATGTCTCGGCCGCTTAGGTTTAGTTATTCTGCGTTTGGTTAGGTTAGGGTATGTCTTGTTTTGTTAGGATGGCCTTGACTTTTGTGCTATACACTGCTATTCCGTGGGCTCCTGCGCTCTACTCTGATCTTATATCCTCTGTTTTGATCTGGGGACGCCAGGAATAGTGGCCGCAGCGCGATATGTTCAGTTAGGTGAATCTTGGTTTGGTTACGTTTGTTTTGGTTCGGTTAGAACATCTTTGATTTTTGTGCTATACACTGCCGTTCAATGGACTACTGCGCTCCGCTCACCTCTAATATGATCGGCCTGGTGACGTGGAGTTCAGCTATAGTGGTCGGGGCACGATAGGTCGAGTTAGGTTACGTTTGGTTATATTACGTTCGGTAAGGTTAGGTTAGGGCATCTTTGGCCTTTTTGATACACACAGCAATGCGATGAATTACAACGATCTACTTTACCCTAGTGTATTCAGCTTGGATCTGAAGAGGCAAACAATAGTTTTCCCGGCACGTCAGGTAGAGATAGGCTGTGCTCATTTACGTTACGTTTGTCTCAGTTAGGATTGGGTAGCATCGACTATTGTGCCATGCACTGCGACTCTACGCATTCCTGCGCTCTTGTCTCCTCTAATACGTTGTGATTTGCTCTGAGGACGGCAGCAATATAGGTCTCGGCACGTTAGGGTGAGTCAGGTTACGTTTGGTCGAGTTACGTTTTGTTAGGTTGGGACAGGATAGCTTTGACTTTTGTGCAGGACGCAGCTAGTCTATGGACTTCTGCGTTATTCTGAGCGCTATCGTACTCTGCTTGTCTCTGTGGACCCCAGGAGTAGTGCCTTCAGCACGTTAGCTTGAGTTGTGTTACGTTTTGTCGAGAAAGGTTTGGTTACGTTTCGTTAGTACAGCTCAGTCTTTTGACCTATTCACTGCTATTCGGTGGATTTCTTCTCTCTACAGCAATCTAGTATTCCATCCTTTGATCTGGGAATGCCGGTAATGGTGGCCGCGACGCGTTGGTTTGAGCTAGGTTACGTTTGGTTAGGTTAGGTTTGTTTAGGTTTGGATAGGAAACCTTTGACTTTCGTGCTGTACACTGCCAACCGATGTGCCTCTTCGCTCTTCTCTCCTCCAATATGGCCGGCTTGTCTCTGGGGTGTCCAACAATATTGTTCTCCGCACGTTAAGTTCAACAATATTAAACTTGCTTTCGCTACGTCAGGACAGGATAGGTTAGGGTATCTTAGACGCTTGTGGTACACACTGCAATGCGGTGGAATACTGCTCCCTAGTGTGCCCTAGTATTTTCTGCTTGGCTCTGGGGAGGCCAGCAATTGTGGCCTCGGCACGCAACTTAAGTTATATTGCGTTTGGTTATATTACGTTTGGATACGTTAGGAGATGATGGCAAGGACTTTCGCGCTAAACACTGCTATTCGTTCGATTTCTATGCCCTACGCTGCTCTGCTATACTCTGATCGACTCTGAGGAGCCCGGTAATAGTGTTCTCGGCACGCTAGGTTGAGTTATGTTATGCTTGGCTTGGCTGGGTTAGGATAGGTTTTGTTAGGGTAGCTATAACTTTTGTGCGCCACATTGCTATTCGGTGGATACCTGTGCACTGTATTGCTCTACTAGCGTCCGCTTCAATCTGGGGGTGCCAGCAGTAGCGGTCGCGGCACGTAAGTTTGGGTTACGTTACGTCTGCCTATGTTACGTTTAGCTAGGTTTGGATAGGATAGCTTTGACTTTTGTGCTGTACACTACAAGTCGGTGGATTTCTGCTCTCTTCATTGCTCTACTATACTCTGTTCGCCACAGGGGAGGCCAGTAATAGCGGTCTCGCTACGTTAGATTCATATAGACTACGTTTGGTTAGTTTACGTTTGCTTGGGTTGTGATTGGATATCTTTGATTCTCGTGGCGTACACTATTATTCGGTGCATTCCTGCGTTCGACTGTGCTCTACTATATACTGCTTGGCTCTTTGGAGTCCAGAAATAGTGGCTGAGGCTCGCAATGTTGAGGTGCGCTTCGTTTGGTTAGGTTATATTTGTCTGTGTCAGGTACAGATGGCTTCGACCTTTCTGCTGTACACAGAGTTTCTATGGATTTCTGCGCTCTACTCTCCTCTAATGTGTTCTGCTTGGCTCTGAGGAGGACAGCAACAGCGGTCTCGTCACGATAGGGTCAGTTATGTTACGTTTAGTTGCGTTAAATATGGCTAGATTAGGATAGGATAGCTTTGACCTTTGTGCTCTACGCTGATTCAAGTTGAATTTCTGCGGTCTGGTGAACTCTAATAATCTCTGCTAGGCGCTGGAGAGGCCAGCAATAGAGGACTCGGCACGTTAGATTGAGCTAGGCTGCGTTTGGTTTTGCTAGGTTTGGCTAGGTTAGGATACGATAGCTTTGACTTCTGCGACATACACTGCTTTTCGGAGGATTTCTGCGCTTTTCTGTGGTCTAACATGCTCTGCTTGGCGCAGTGGATGCAGCAATGGAGGTCTCTGCTCGGTAGGTTGAGTTGGGCTTCGTTTGGCTCGGTTATGTTATGTCGGATTAGGTTAGTATATGTCTGACTTTTGTGTTTTGCACTTAAGTGCGGAGGATTTCTGCACTCTCGTGTGCTCTATTATATTCTGTTTTGCTCTGAGGATATCAGCAAAAGCGGTCTAGGAACGTAAGGTTGAGTTTCGTTGCGCTTAGCTGCATTATGTTTGGCTACGTTAGGCTAGGATAGCTACGACTTTGGTGCTGTACGCTGCTATTCGGTTAGTTTCTGCGCTCTTCTGTCCTCTAATATCTCCTGCACGGCCCTGAAGAGGTCATCATTAGTATTCTAGGCACGTTAGGTTTAGTTACGTTGCGTTTGGTTATGTTACGTTTGGTTAAGTTACGGTAGGATATCTTTGACTGTTGTGCTATACGCTGCCATTCGGTGTACTTCTCTGCTCTTCGTTGCTCTCCTATACCCTGCTCGAGTCTGGGAGACCAGCAATGGCGGTCGTTACGCTTTGTTACATCAGGTTAGGCAATGTTTGTTCAGGATGGCTTTGACTTTTGTGCTATGCACTGCAATTCCGTGAATTTCTGCGCCCTATAGTGCTCTAGTCTGTCCTGCTTGGCTTTGGAGAGTCCAGCGATTGTGGTGTCTTCTCGTTAGGCTTAGTTGTTCTACGTGTGGCTGGGTTAGACTATGTCTGGTTAGGTTAGAGTGTCTTTGACTTTTGTGGAGTACGTTGTTATTTGGTGGCTTTCTGCGCTCTACTGTGCTCTACTCTACTATGCACCTCTCTAGTGCGGCCAGCAATAATGGTCGTGGCACGATAGGCTATGTTAGGTTACGTTCGGTTAGGTCAGGTTAGGTTAGGTTTTGTCGGAATGGCTTTGACATTTGCGGTATGCACCGCTATTCGGTCGACACCTGCGCTCTGCGTTGCTGTACTAGCATCTGCTTGTCTCTGTAAAGGACAGAAATTGCGGTAGTGGTACGCTTGTCTTAGATAGGTTACGCTTGGTTAGGTTGGGTTAGGTCTCGTTTGGTTATGATGGATTAGATCTTTGTGCTATACGCTGCTATTCGGACGAATCCTGCGTTCTACTTCGCCCTGCTATACCCAGCTTGGCTCTCCTGAGGTCAGTAATGGCTTTCGTGGATCGTCAGGTGGGGTTACGCTACGTCTTCTTATGTTACGATTGGTTATGTTAGGATAGGATAGCATCGACTTCTGTGCTATACACCGATGTTCGGATGGTTTCTATGCTCTACATTGCTGTACTTCTCCCTGCTCGACTTTCGGGAGGCCCGCAATTGTGCTCTCGGCGCATTAGTGTGAGTTACGCTACGTTTGGTTAGGTTATGTTACCTTCTGTTAGGTGCGGATTGCTTTGGCTTTCGTGGTGTACACCGATATTCGGTGGACTTCTGCGCTCTACTGTACTATACGATGCTCTGTTCGACTTTAGGGACGCCAGTAATAGCTTCTCGGCGTGTTAGGATGAGTTATGCTACGTCTGGTTATGTTACGTAAGGTTATGCTAGGATATGGTAGCCTCGACTATTTGCTCTGCACTGCGACTCTGTGCATTTCTGGGCCCTGTTCTCCACTATAATGTTCTGCCTGGCTGTGGGGAGGGCAGTAATTATGGTCTCGGCACGTTAGGATTGACTTTGGGAAGGATGGCTTTCACTTTTGTGCTATAAAATGCTATTCGGTGGGTTTCTGCGCTCTACTGAGATCTAGTATTCTCTGTTTTGCTCTGGGGAGCCTAGAAATGGTGGCCGTGGCGCGGTAGATTGTGTTAGTCTAAGATTGGTTGTGTCACGTTTGGCTATGTTTGTATAGGATAACTTTGAATTTTGTGCTACACACTACTATCCGTTGTATTCCTGCGCTCGCCGTAGATCTACTATACTATGCTCGATTGCAGGGAGACTAGAAATAGCGGTCGTGGCACGATATTTGTGCAATGTAGACCGCTGAAACCCAGCGAGCAGCAGTGTATAGCGTAAAAGACAATGCTATCCTATCCTAACATTACTAAACTAGACATAGCCAAACGTAATATAACTCAACCTTGTGTGACGAGACCAATATTGCTGCCATCGCAGAGGCAAGCAGAACATACTAGAGCATAGTAGACCGCGGAGATCCACCGAGTTGCAGTGCATAGGACAGAAGTAGAAGCTAGCCGGTCCAAACGTAACCTAACGTTACTTAGCCGAGAGTCACCTAACAAAACCTGACGTGCCGCGGCCACGGTTGCTGTCATCCCAAGAGTCAAGCTGGGCATGTTGGAGGAGCGTAGAGCGCAGAAGTCCATATATTCGGAACGTTTAGATGCATACTCAAGGCTATCCTGTCCTAACCCAGACTAACATAACCCAACGACGCGTAACATATCTCAACCTAACGTACCGAGACCATCACTGCCAACCTCCACAGAACCACGCAGAATATACTAGAACACAGCAGAACGCAATAATCCAACGCACTGCAGTGTACAGCACAAATGTCAAAGGCATTCCAGCCCAACCTGTCCAAACCTAACCTAACCGAACGCAGACTAACTTAGCATAACTTGCCGCGACCACTATTGCTGGCCTCCTGGGAGACGAGCAGGGTACAGCAGATCAATGTAGAGCGCAGACATCCACCGAATTGCAGTGCATAGCTCAAAAGGCAGAGACATGCTGACCAAACCTAGCCTAACCTGGCCTAGCTAGACACAACATAGCCCAAACGAACGTGCCACGACCGCTATTGCGGGCCTCGCCAGAGACAAGTAGATGCTGACAGAGCAACGCGGAGCGTAGGTCTGACCGAATTTCAGTCTATAACACACAAGTCAAATCTACCCAAACCAAACCTAACCTAACCTACAAAAGCCAAGCGTAATCTAACACTACCTAGCGTCACCAGGTCACTATTGCTGGCCTCCCGAGGGTCAAGCAGATTATAGGAGAGCAATGTAGAGCCCATGAATCCACCGAAAAGCAGTGTATAGCACAGAAGTCAAAGCCATCCTGACCAAACTGAATCTAACCCACACTATCCGAACGTAACATAACCCAAACTATCGTGCCACGACCGCTACTGCTGACCTCCACAGAGACAAGCAGATGCTAGTAGAGCAAGCAGAGGGCTGATACCGACCGAATAGCAGTGTATAGAACAAAAGTCGAAACTATACCAACCAATCCTATCCTAACCTAGCCAAGCCAAACGTAACATATCTCAACCAAGCGGGCCACGAACATTATTGCTGGCCTCCCCGGAGACAAGCAGAACATATTTGTGCACAGTAGAGCTCAGAAGTCCAACGAGCAGCAGTGCATAGGGCAAAAGTTGAAGCTACCCTTTCATAACTTAACCAATCCTTACATAACCGAACGCAACCTAACTAAAAGTAACGTCCGCAAACCACCATTGCTGTCCACAACACCCCAAAGCCGAGCAGAGCAAATTAGGGCGCAGTAGAGGGCAGTAAACTGCCGCGTAGAAGTACATAGACAAAATCAGAGCCACCCCATCCTAACCAAATCAAGCCTTACCCAACCGAACGTAACACATAGCTCAACCTAACGCTCCGCGACAGCTATTCCTGGCGTCGCCGGAGACAAGGAGAAGGTGATAGCGCACAAGGCGCAGGAGTCCATACAATTGCAGCGCGTTGCACATAAGTCACAGCTATCCCAGCCAAACACAAAATTACCTAACACAAGCCAACGTAATCTATCTTATCCTAACGAGCAGAGGCCACAATTGCCGGCATCACACGAGCCATGCAGAGCACATTATAGCGCAGTAGAGAGCAGAAATCAACCGAACAGCAGTGCATAGCACAAAATTCGGAACAATCCTCTCCTAACCTGACCAAACTTAACACGACTAAACGTAACGTAACACAACCTGGTGTGCCACGACCGCTACTGCCGGACTCACGAGAGCCAAGCAGAGTATAGCAGAGCATTGTAGGATGCTGAAATCGACCGAATAGCAGTGTATAGCGAAAAATCAAAGCTATCCTAACCAAACATAGCCAAACCTTGCCTTACCGAACGCAACATAACATATCCAAACGTGCCACGACCACTATTGCTGGCAACCTCAGAGAGGAGCGGCTACTAGTACAGCAGCGCAGATCGCAGATATATAACGAATAGCAGTGTACAGCACAAAAGCTAAATCTATCCTAGCAACACATATCCTGGAACAGCCTAACCGAACGTAACCTGACACAATGAAACATGCAGCGGCCACTACTGCTGGCCTTCCAAGAAACAAGCTGAAAGAATTAGAGCGCTCAATGTCGCAGAAATTCACCTAATACCAGACTACAGCAGTAATATCAGAGCTATCCACTCCTAACATAGCCAACAGTAACTTAACCAAACGTAACCCAACTCTACCTAGCGTGCCGAGACCACTGTTGCTGGCCTTGCCAGAGAAAAGCTGGGATTATTAAAGCACTGTACGGAGCAGGAATTCTAATTTCAGACTATAGCAATAAAGGCAAAGCTACCCTCTCCTAACCTACCCAACCGTAACATAGCCGACCGTAACATAACTCAAACTAACGTGCCGCGACAACTATTTCTAACCACACCAAAGACAAACGAGGCACACTAGTGGAGCGTAGAAAGCAGAGCTCTATATAATCGCAGTGTATATCAGAAAAGTCAAAGCTACACCTGGCTAAAACAAGCCTTCAGGGCAAAGCCCTATATAGCCTGACTCAAACTAACGGGCCGAGACCGCTGTTGTAGCCGTCCCCAGAGCTAAGCTGGACATACCAGAGCACAAGTAGAGCACAGAGGTCCACCGAAAGGCATTGTGCAGCGCAAAAGTTAAAGCTATCCTGAACAAGCATAGCCTAACCCAGCCAGCCGAAAGTAATATGATTCAGCATAACGTGCCGAGACCACTATTTCTGGCCTTCCCAGAGCCATGCTGAAGGCTTTAGCGCACCATATGGCACTGGAATCTAACTAATAGCAGACAATAGCACAAAAGTTCAGGCTACCCTCTCCTAACCTAACTAATCGTGCAATAATCAAACGTAACCTAAGTCAGCCTAACGTGCCACGAACGCTATTGCTGGCCACACCAGAGCCAAGCAGAGCACATAAGCAGAGAGCATAATACAGAAATCCATATAAGGGCAGTGTATATCAGAAAAGTAAAAGCTACTCAAACCTAACCTAGGCAAACAGAACATAGCCAAACATGGCCTGACTCAACCTAACATGCCGAGACCGCCATTGCTGCCCTCCCTAGAGCCAAGCAGGGCATACCAGTGCGCAGGAGGGCTCAGAAATCCACCAAATGGCAGTTTACTGCCCAAAAGTTACAGCTATCCTTACCAAACGTAGCGTAACCCAACCTAACTGAAAGTATGCTGTCTCACCGTAACGTGCCGGGGCCACACTTGCAGGCCTTGCCAGAGCCAAGGAGAAAGCATTAGTGCACTGTGTGCTGCCGGAATACTCATAATAGGAGACTATAGCATTGAAGTCAAAGCTATCCCCTCCTAACCTCCCCTCACGTGTCATAACCAAACTCAATATAATGCAAACTAACGTGCCGTGACGGCTATTGCTGCCGTCGACAGATCCAAGCCGGACACACAAGAGCACAGTAGTGCGCAGGATTCCACAGAATAGCAGAGTACAGCACAAAAGTAAAAGTGACGCTTACCAAACGTAGTCTATCCCAACCTAACAGAACGTAGCCTGACACATCGTAACGTGCAGAGACCGCCCCTGCTGGCACTGCCAGTGTAAAGCTGCGAATATTAGGTCACCGTAATGCGCAGAAATCCGCCAATAGCAGTAAACAGCACTAAAGACGAAGATATCCCTTCCTAACCTAACCAACCGTAACATAACCAAACGTAACCCAACTCAACCTAACGTGCCGTGACCACTATTTCTGGCCTCCACAGAGTCAAGCAGAACTCGTCAGTGGAGAGTAGAACGCAGAAATCCATATAACAGAAGTGTATATAAATAAAGTCGAAGCTACCCATGCCTAATCCAAACCAACGGAACAAAGCAAAATATAGCCAGACTTAACCTAACGTACCGAGACCGCTCTTGTAGCCCTCCCCTGAGCTAAGCTGGATATACTAGAGCGCAGTAGGGCACAGATATCCACCAAATAACAGTGCACAGCGCAAGAGTTAAAGCTATCCTGATCTAGCGTTGCCTATCCTAACCAAACCGAACGTAACCTGACACATCATAACGAGACGAGACAACTATTTCTGACCTAGCCATAGCCAAGCTGAAAATATTAGAGCACTGTAGGGCGCAGAAATCCACCTAATAACAGACTATAGCACTAATGTCATAGCTATCCTCTCCTAACTTAACCAATTATAATATAACCAAACATAACTTAAGCCAACCTAACGTGCCGCAAACACCATTGCTGGCGACACCAGAGCCAAGCGAAACACATTACTGGAAAGTAGGACGCTGAAGTACAGTTAATCGCTGTGTATACCTGAAAAGTCTAAGCTACCGTATCCTAACCCAAATTAACGGAACATAGCCAAAGATAGCGTGACACAAACTAACGTGCCGAGACCGTCATCTATGCCCTCCGCAGAGCCAAGCAGGACATAATAGAGCACACCAGGTGGCAGGTATCCACCGAAGAGCAGTGCCCAGCGCAAAAGTTAAAGCTATCCTGACAAAATTTACCCTGACCTAGCTTAGCAGAGCGTAACACGACACATTGTAACGTGCAGAGGCAACTATTGCTGCCCTTGACGGAGCCAAGCTGAAAGCATTATAACACTGTAAGGCGTAGGAACCCACCTAGTAGTAAACCATGGCACTAAATTCAAAGCTGTCCCTCATTAACCAAAGCAATCGCAACATAACCAAACGCAACCTAACTCAAGTAAACGTGCCGCGACCACTATTGCTGGCCTCCGCAGGGTCAAGCGAAACACGTTAGTGGTGAGCATAGGGCAGAAGTCCATGTAATCGCAGTGTACATCAGAAAAGTCAAACCTACACAAGCCTAAGGCAAGCAAACAGCACAAAACCAAACATAGCATGACTCAACATATCGTGCGTAGACCACCACTGTTGCTCTCCCCAGAGCCAAGCAGTACTTATTAGTGGAGAGTGGAACGCAGAGATCCATATAATCCCTGTGTATGTCGGAAAATTCTAAGCTACCCACGCCTAACCCAAACGAACGGGACATTACCAAACATAGCCTAACTCAACTTAACGTGCTGCGACAACTATTGCTGGACTCCCCTCGGCCAAGCAGAATATAGCAGAGCGCAGTAGATCGTAGAAATCCACCGAAAGTCACATCTAACCACACTTAGCCCAAGCTAATGTAACGAAGCCAAACGCAGCCTAACTGAACATAACGTTCCGAGACCACTATTACTGGCCTGCCCAGAGTCGAGCAGAGCATAGTAGAGCAACGTAGGACGTAGGAGTATGCCAAATATCAGTGTATACACAAAAGTCAAAGCTGTCCTGACCGTACCTATCCAAACGCAATACAAACAATCGCATCATAGTCAACCATGACGTGCCGAGGTCGCTATTCCAGGCCTCCGCAGAGCCAAGCAGAATACACTGGAGCACAGTAGAGAGCAGAATGTCACCAAATAGCAGTGTATTGGATAAAGGTCAAATATATCTAGATTATCTAACCTGACGGTACGAGACCTATGTTGCTGGCGTCCTCAGAGCCAAGCAGAACATATTAGATCACTGTAGAGCGCAGAATTCCACCGAATAGCAGTGTATTACACAAAGTCAAAGTTATCCGAACCAAACTTAGCCTAACCTAACCTAACCAAACGTAACATATCCCAGTCTAACGCGCCGCGGTCACAATTTATGGCATTCCGATATCAAACGTGACATGAGCGGACGTTACGGGTCGCAACCTGACGTGCCACGACCGCTACTGCTGGCATCACGGCTGCTGAGCAGAGTATCGCAGAGCAATGTAGAACAATGGAATCGTCCAAACAGCAGTGTATAGCACAAATGTCAACGCTATCCTAATCAAACACAACCAAACCCAGCAAAAGCGGAAGTAATAGAACTCAACCTAACGTGCCGAGAGCACTACTCCTGGCGTCCACAGGTACAAGCAGAGTGCGACCGCGCTGAGAAGAGAGCAGTAGCCATAGAATAGCAGTGTGGGGCGCAAAAGTTAAAGCGATCCTTACCTGACACAACGTAACCTAACCAAGATAAACGTAATCGAACTCAAACTAAAGTGCGGCGACCACTGTTGCTGGCCTCCAGAGAGTCGAGCAGAGCATAGTGGGAAATGTAGAGCGCAGAAATCTACCGAGCTACATTGTATAGCACAAAAGTCATAGCCAACGTGTCCTAACCTAGCCAAACGTAACATAGCCAAACGCAAAAGAACAGAAATTAACGTGCCGAGACCAATACCGCTGGCGTCCCCACAGCCAGGCAGAATATACCACAGCACACCAGAGCGCAGAAATCCACCGGGTAGCAGTGTATGGCACAAAAGTCAAAGCCATCCTAACCAAACATAGTCAACACCAACCTAACCGAACGTAACCTGGCAAAGCCAAACGTGCCACGACCACTATTGCTGTCCACCCCAGAGGCAAGCAGAATATACGAGAGCACAGTAGAGCGCAGAAATCCACCAGATATCAGTGCAAACCACGAAAGTCAAATCTATCCAAACCTAGCCCAAGCTAACGTAACGTAACCAAACTATGCCTAACTGAACATAAGGGGCCGACACCACTATTACTATCCTCCGCAGGAGCGAGCAGAGTATATAGGAGCAACGTAGGCTGTGGAAATCCGCCGAAAAGCGGTGTACAGCACGAAAGTCAAAGATACCCTAACCGAACCCATCCAAACGTAATATAAGGAAACGCAGCATAACTTAACCTAACGTGCCGAGACCACCATTGCTGGATCCCCAGAGACAAACAGAGTATACTAGAGAACAGTGGGCCGCCGATATCCACCCCGCCGATGTGTAAAACAGAAAAGTAAAAGATTACCCAAAACAACCTTGCATAACCTAACCGAAACAAACGTTACCAGTCCCAACCTAACGTGCCTATTCCACTATTGCTAGGCTCCCCAACGCCAAGCAGGGCATATTGGAGAAGAGTAGAACGCAGAGGTCCATAGAAAGGCAGGGTATGATACAAAAGTGAAAGATATCCCAACTTATCCGAGCAAACCTAACCTAAGCAAACGTAACCTAACAAAACTTAACGCGCCACGACCGCTATTGCTGGCTTCCACATACTCAAGCAGACGATATTAGAGCAATGCAGTGCACAGATATCGGCCGAATAGCAGTGTATAGCACAGAAGACAAAGCTACCCAAACCAAGCAAATCCCAACCTAGCCAAGTCAACGGTAACCTATCTCAATCCAGCGTGCCGAGAAAACCATTGCTGACCTTCCCAGAGCCAAGCAGAATATACCAGGGCACAGTTGAGCGCAGTAATCCACCGCACTGCAGTGTGTGACACAAAAGTCAAAGCAATCCAAACCTAACACAGATTATCAGAACATAACCGAACGTAGCGTGTCTCAACCTAATGTGCCGAGAACACAATTACCGGTTTCCCCAGTTCGAGCAGGGAACAGTAGAGCAATGTATAGCGCAGAAATCCTACCAATAGCGGAGTATAGTACAAAAGTCAAAGGAAACCTATCCTGCCCTAACCAACCGTAACAAAAGCGTAAGTAACGTAACAGAAACTGATGTGCCACGAAAGCCATTCCTGTCCACGCGAGAGCTAAGCAGAATATTGCAGAGCAGTGTAGGGCGCTGGAGTCGTCCGAATAGCAGTGTACTGCAAGAAAGTAAGGGATATCATAACCTGACGCGACAAAACATGGCCTAATCAAACGAAACCTACACCGACCTAACGTACCTGGCCCACAATTGCAGACCTCTCCATCGCCAAGCAGGGCATCTTAGAGTTGAGCAGAGCTCAGAGGTGCATACAATGGCAGTGTATTGCACGAATGTCAAACATATCCATACCAAATCAAAATTGACCTATCCTAACCAAGCGCAACATAGCACATCCTGCCGCGCCGCGGCCACCACTTCAAGCATTCCCGGATCAAAGCAGGGAGTATTAGATCACAGTAGGGCGCAGAAATCCACCGAATAGAGGTGTACAGCACAAAAGTCAAGATTACCCTATTTTATCCTAACCAATCTTAACATTACCAAACGCAGCCTAACAACACGTATCGTGCCTTGACCTCTATTGCTGGCCTCCCCAGAGTGGAGCGGAGTATAGTACAGCAGAGTAGAGCGCAGAAGGCCATCAAATTGCAATGTATAGCACAAAAGTCAAAGGTAACCTGACCTAACAAGGCCTAACCTATCCTAACTAAGCGTAGAATAACTGTACCTGACGTGCCACGGCCACCACTGCTGGTCTCCGCAGTGCCAAGCAGAACATACTAGAGCGTTGTAGAGCGTAGAAATCCACCGAATGGCAGCGTACAACGCAAAATGCAAAAACAACCTGATCAAACTCAACATAACCTAACGTAACCAAAGGTAACAAAACTCAACCAAACGAGCCACGACCGCCATTGCTGGCCTCTATAGAGACAAGTAAATGCTAGTACAGCAACGCAGGTCGCAGATATGGACCGAATAGCAGTATTTAGCACAAAAGTCGAAGCCATTAAATCCAAACTTTACCTTATGTAACCTAACCGAACGTGACAAATCTCAACCAAACGTGCTACGACCGCTATTGCTCTCCTCCACAGATTCAAGCAGACGGTGGTAGAGCAATGCATTGCACAGATATCGGCCAAATTGCAGCGTACAGCACAAAAGACGAG
Organism: Eufriesea mexicana; assembly: GCF_001483705.2. Lineage (NCBI taxonomy): Eukaryota > Metazoa > Arthropoda > Insecta > Hymenoptera > Apidae > Eufriesea > Eufriesea mexicana. Next base: position 116,527 of record NW_016911223.1, on the reverse strand, counting down.
GCTACCCTAACCAAACGTATTTTTACCTAGCCAAGCCAACCGTAACGTAACTCAACTTGGCGTGCCAAGAACACACTTTCTGGCATCGCCAGAGTCAAGCAGAACATACTAGAACACAGTGGAGCGCAGTAGTCCACGGAATTGCATTTTGTGGCACAAAGTCAAAGATATCCTAACCTAACTTCTCCTAACCTAGCCAAGCCAAGCGTAACATATCTAAACATAACAGCCAAGAATAATATTGCTGGCCTTCCCAGAGACAAGTTGCGCATATTAGAGCAACGAAGAGAGTAGAAATCCTCCGAATAGCGGTGTATAGCGCAAAAGATAAAGCAATAGGATCCTAACCTAACCAATCGTAGGATACGCTGGCGTGACATAGCACAAGCCGATGTGCCACGAAGGCCATTGCTGGCCCCACGAAGGCCATTGCTGGCCCCACGAAAGCTAAGCAGAGTATAACAGAGCAATGTAGAGCGCTGAAACATTCCGATTAGCTGTGTATAGCCCAAAAGTTAAAGCTATCCAATCCAAACGTAGCCAAACCTCACATAACCGAACGTAACATGACACAACCTAACGTACCGAGAGCACTATTCCTCGCTTCCACAGAAACAGGCACAGTGTGATAGCGCACAGTAGGGCGCAGAAGTCAATAGGATAGCAGTGTGTAGCACAAAAGTCGAAGAAACCCAAACGTGACGCAACATAACCTAACATGACCAAACGTAATGCAACAAAAGCTATCCTATGGCGACCACTACGGCTGGCCTCCCGATGGTCGAACAGAGTATAGTAGAGCAATGTAGAGAGCAGAAATCCACGGAAGAGCAGTGTATAGCGCAAAAGTCAAAGTCATCCTAACCAAGCGTATCCTAACCTAACATGACGAACGTAACGTAAGTCAACCTATCGTGCCGCGAAAGATATTGCTGGCCTCCACGGAGTGGAGCAAAGCATAGTAGAGCTATGAAGAGCGCAGAAATCCGCCGAATAGCCGTGTATAGCACTAAAGTCAAAGTTATCCTATCCTAAATTAACCAAACGTATCCTAACCAGACGAAACGTAATTCAAACTAACGTACCGAGAGCACTATAGCCGACCTTCCCAGAGCAAATCAGGGCAAATTAGAGAAGAGTAGATCGCAAAAATCCGCCGAATAGCAGTGTACAGCAGAAAAGTCGAAGCCATCCAAACACAACCATGGAAATCATTACCTAACCAAACGTATCCTATCTCAACCTAACGTGCCCAGACAGCTATTGCCGTCGTCCCGGTTGGCAGGCAGGGCATATGAGTGGAGAACAGGGCACTGAGGCACATAGAATGGCAATGCATAGCTCGAAAGTTAAAGCTATGATAACCAAACTTATCCTTAACAGTCCTAGCCTAACGTAACGTAACTCAAACTGACGTGCAGCTACCACGGTTGCTGGCATCACGAGAGTCGAGCGGTGCATAATAGAGCAATGTAGTGCACAGAAATCCTCTGAGCAGCCGTGTATAACACAAAATCAAAGCCATCCTAACCAAAATGGCCTAATCCAACCAAACCAAACGTAACATAACTCATCCAAACTTGCCACGACCACAATTGCTGTCTTTCGCAGAGAAGAACGGAACACATCGGAGCTCAGAAGTGTGCAGAGGTCCATCTAATAGCAGTGTATAGAACTAAAGGCAAAGCTAACACCTCCTGGCATAGCCAATCATGGTATGATCAAATGTAGCGTAACAAAACCTGAGGCGCCTGGACCACTATCGCCGTCCTTACGAGAGCCAAGCAGAGTATAGCAGAGCAATGTAGAACGCGGCAACCGACAGAGTACCAGCGTATAGCACAAAAGTCAATGCTATCTCTATCAAACCTATCGAAACCGAACAATACCAAACGTAGCATAGCAAAAACTAACGTGCCGATAGCACTATTCCTGGCGTCCACTGATACAAGCAACGTGTGATATCGCACTCAAGAGAGCAAAAGCCCATAGAGTAGCATTGTGTAGCACAAATCCTGAAGATATCCTAACCTAGCACATCGTTCCCTAACCGAGCCAAACGTAATCTGGCCTAACGTAGCGTGCCGCGAACACAATTGCTGTCATCCCTAGAGTTGAGCGGGGTATAGTAGAGCAACGCAGACCGCATAAATCCACTGAATGGCAGTGTATAGCACGAAAGTCGAAGCTACCCTACCCTAACCCATTAAACATGTCCTAACCAAACGTAGGCTAACTTAACCTTACGCGTACAGGCAACTATTATTGTCCTCCCCAGAGTCGAACAGAGTATAGTAGAGCAATGTAGAGTGTAGAGATCCATCGAATAACGGTGTATAGCACGAAAGTCAAAGCAAACTAACCGTAACATTACCAAACGTAGCATATCAAAGTATTTTGTGCCACGAATAGCATGGCTGGCCGCCGCAGATTCGAGCAGAGCATATTTGAGCAGAGTAGAGGGCTGAAAGCTACCAAATAACAATGCATAGCACAAGAGTCGACGATATCCTAACCAATACGGTCCTAGCCTGAGCTAACCAAACGTAGAATATCAGAACCATACGAGCCGAGAACTCTATTGCTGGCGTCCACTTAGCCAAGCTGAATATACTCGAGCGCAGTAGAGCCCGTAATCCACCGCATTGCAGTGTATAGCACAAAAGTGTATGATACCCCAAACCAAAATTTCCTATCCCAACCTAACCACAAATAGCATAACTCAAAGCAAGGTGTCGAGAATAGCGTTTCTGGCCTCTCCAGAGACAAGTAGAGCATGCTAGAGCAATGTAGAGCCCAGAAGTCCACAGAATGGAGGTGTATAGCGCAAAAGTCAGTGCTACCCTATCCTAACCTGACCAAACGTAACGTGACCATGCGTAGTTTATTTGGACCTAACGGGCCGAGACCTCTATTACTGGCCTCCCGAGTGCCGAGCAGAGTACAGTCGAGAAATATAAAGCACTGCAGTCCTCCGCATAGCGTTGTATATCATAAAAGACAAAGGTACCCCATCCTGACCTAACCAAACGGAACCTAACCAAACGTGGCCTAACACAACCTATCGTGCCATGAACACTAATTCTGGCAACCCCAGAGTCGAGCAGAATATGTGAGAGCGCATTAATCCACCGCATTGCAGTGTATAGCGCAAGAGTGGAAGATATCCTAACCCAACGTGTCCTAACCCAACCCAACCGACGTAGCCGAAAAAAACGTAAGGTGACGAGAATAGCACTGCTGTCCGCGCCAGTGTCAAGCAGAGCATGATAGAGCAATGAAGAGCGCAGGAATCCACCGGATGGCGGTGTACAGCACAAACGACGAAGCTTTCCTACCCTAACCTAACCAAACGTAACTTAGCCATACGTAATCTATCTCAACTTAACGTGCTGAGGCCGCTTTTGCTGGCCTCCCCAGAGCCAAGCAGAACATACCAGAACACAGTAGGGCGCAGAAATCCACCGGAAAGCAGTGTACACAACGTAAGTCAAAGCTATGCATACCTCACCCTATCTAACGTAATGTAGTCAAACATAGCCTGCTAAGTAGAACGGGCCGAGACCACTATTACTGGCCTCCCCAGAGTCGAGGAGAGAATAGTAGAGCAACGTAGGGCGTACAAATCTACCGAACTGCAGTGTATAGCACATACGAAGAAGCTACTCTATCCTAACCGATCCAAACGTAGTATAACCAAACGCAGCCAAAACTAACCTAACGTGCCGAGGCCACTATTGCTGGCCTCCAAAGAGCCAGGCAGACCATATCAGAGAGCAGTAGATCGTAGAAGTCCACGGAAGGGCTGTGTACAGCGCAAAAGTTGATGCTATCCTACCCTAACCTAACTAAACGTATCATAAGCAGGCGTAATGTGACACAACGTGACGCGCAACAAACGCTATTGCTGGCCTCACGAGAGCTAAGCAGAGTACAGCAGAGCAATGTAGAGCGCTGAACGCGTCCGAACAGCAGTGGATGGCATAGAGGTTAAAGACGCCTTAAACAAACCTGACCAAACCTAACCTACCCAAACATGACATTACTAAAACTAACTTGCAGGGAGCACTATTCCTGGCGTTCACAGGAACAAGCAGAGTATGAAAGCGCACAGAAGGACGCTGAAGTCCATCGAATAGCAGTCTTTAGCATAAAAGTCGAAGCTATCCTAACCTAACATGTAGTAACCTAACCTAACCGAACATAGCCTAAAAAAACAGAACGTGCCGTGACAAATATTGCTGGCCTGCCGTGAGTCGAGCGGAGCATAGTAGATCAATGCAGATGGCTGGAACGCACCGAATTGCAGTGCTAAGCGTAAAAGATAGAGACATGCTGACCAAACCTAACCAATCCTGACGTAACCAAACGTAAGATAACCAAAACTAACGAGCCACGATCACTATTTCCGGCGTCCCCGGAGACAAGCAGAGCTTATCGTAGTGCAGCGGAGAGCTGAAATCAACCGAAAAGCAGTATATAGCACAAAAGTCAAAGCTATCCTCTCCTTACCTAACGAACCGTAACATAACCAAACGCAACATAGCAGAACCTAACGTGCCGAGACCGATATTACTGCTCTCCCCACATGAAATCAGGGCGTATTAGAGCACAGTCGGGTCTTATTAGCTTGCGTTTGGCCGTACTACGTCTGGCTAGGTTACGAGGCCGTAGCATTGACTATTGTGCTATACACTGCTACTCGGTGGAAATCTGCGCTCTACTCCCCTCTAATGTGTTCTACTTGGCTCTGGCGGGGGCAGCAATAGCGGTCTCGTTACGTTAGGTTGAGTTATATCCTGTTTGGCTTGACCTGGTAAGCTTAGGTTTGGTATCGCAGGTGTGACTTTTGTGCTATACACTGCTATTCGGTCGATACCTGCGATCTGCATTGCTCAACTTGCATCCTCTTATCTCTGTGGACGCCAGCAATAGTGAACTCGTCCGTTAGTCTTAGTCAGTCTACGTATTGTTTGATTATGCTAGGCCAGGTTTGGTTAGGGTTTCTCTTACTTTTGTGCCATGCACTGCCATTTGGCGGCCTTCTGCGCTCTAATGTTCTCCAGTATATTCTAGTTGCCTCTGGGTACGCCAGCAAAAGTGGTCTGGGCACGTTTGGTAAGTTTAGGATGCGTATGGTTATATTACGTTTGGATAGATTATGATAGGGTATTTTCGACTTTTGTGCTATACACAGGTACTCGGTGGACTTCTGCGCTCTACTAAGCTCTACTATATCCTGCTTGTCACTGGCGAGTGCAGGAATAGTGGTTGCGGCGTGATAGGTTGAGCTGTGCTATGATTGGATTGACTATGTTGGCTTGGGTTATGCTTGGGTAGCATAGGCTTCTCAGTTGGGCACTGAGATTCTACGGATTCCTGAGTTTTACTACCCACTAATATGTTCTGCATGGCTCCGTAGAGGCTTGCAATCGTGGTCGTGGCACTTCAGTTTGTGTTAGGCTGCGTTTGGTAATGTTATGATTGGCTAGGTTAGGAGGTGGTAGTTCTGACTATTGTGCTATACACTGCTTTTCTGTGGATTTCAACGCTCTACAGCGTCCCATTGTTTTCTGTTTGGCATTGCGACGGCTAGAAATGGTGGTCACAGCAGGTTATGGTGAGATGTGTTGCGTTCGATTTGGTTTGGTTGGGCTAAGTTTGGACAGATAGCTTTTACTTTTGTGCAATGCAAAGATATTCGGTGGATTTCTACGCTCTAGTGTGTTCGAGCATGCTCTGCTTATTTCTGGGAAGGACAGCAATAAAAGCCTCTGCACGATTGGTTGTGTCATGCTATGTTTGGCCTGTCCTGGTTGGGTTCGGTTTGGTTATGGCAGCTGTGACTTTTGTGCTATACACTGCTATTCGGTCGATACCTGCGATGTGCATTGCTCTACTAACATCCGCTTGTCTCTGGAGATGGAGAAACGGTGGGCGTTGCACGTATTGTTGCGTTAGGTTAAGTTTGGTTAGGATGGCTTCTACTTTTGTGCTATACACTGCCATTCGTTCGATATCTGCGATCTGCATTGCTGTATCAGCTTCGGCTGGTCTCCGCGGAGCACAGCAATGGTGGTCGTGGCACATTTGTTTCTGGTATGTAACGAGTGGTTAGCTTTGTTTGGGCTAAGTTTGGTCAGGATGGATTTGACTTTTGTGCTATATACTGATATTTGGTGGATTTCTGCGCTCTAGTATGCTCGAATATGCTCTGTTTCGCCCAGGCGAGTCAAGCAATAGTGGTCGCCCCACGTAAGGTTGAGTTGGATTACGTTTGGTTTGATGAGGATGTGTTGTGTTCGGTTAGGATATCTTTGTCTTTTGTGCCGCACACTGCCATTCTATGGAATTCTGCGCCCTCCTGTGTGCTACCACACTCTGCTTGTCTCTGCAGACGCCAGGAATAGTGCTTTCGGCACATTAGGTTTAGTTATGTTACGTTTGGCATTGTTAGGCTTGGTAAGATTTGGTTAGGATGGCGTTGACTTTAGTGCTATACACTGCAATCCGGTGGATTTCCGCGCTCTGCATTGCTCTACAATACTCTGCCCGATCCTGAGGAGGCCAGCAATAGCGGTCGTGGCACGATAGGTTGGGTTACGTTACGTTTGGGTAGGTTAGGTTATGTTAGGTTTGGTCAGGGTGTTTCAGACTCTTGCGCTATGCACTGCAGTGCAGTTGATTTCTACTCTTTACCGAGTCCTAGTATATTGTGCTTGGCCATGCGGAGGCCGGCAATAGTGGTCTCCGCACGTTAGGTGGAGTTAGGTTGCGTTTGGTTATGTTACGTTTGGATAGGTTAGGACGGACTAGATCTGACTTTTGTACTATGCACTGCTCTTCGGCGGTTTTCTGCGGTCTGATGCTATCTAATACTACCTGCTATGATCTGGGAATGCTTGAAATGGTGGCTGCCGCGCGTTAGGTTCTGTTACATTACGTTTGGTTTGGTTAGGTTTGTTTGGGTTATGTTAGGACATCATTGACTTTTGTGTTATACGCTGCCATTGTATGAACGACTGCGCCCTACTTTCTTCTAGTCTGTTAAGCTTAGCGTTGGGAAGGCCTCCAGCAGTTGTCTGGTCACGTTAGGCTGAGTTAGATTACGTTTGCTTATGTTAGGCAATTTTGGGTTAGGTTGGGATAGCTATGACTTTTGTGCTACACACTTCCATTCTATATACTTCGGCGCTATACTGTGCGCTACCACACATTGCTAGTCCTCGGGGACGCCAAGAATGGTGGACGCGGCACGTTATGTTGGGTTATGACGCGTTCGGTAAGGTTACGTTAGTTTGGGTTACATTTGCATTCACTTTGTCTTTCCTGCTATAGATTGTTCTTTGGTGCACTTCTAAGCACCGCTATGCTCTAATATGCTCTGCTTGCCTCTGGGGAGGACAGCAACTGTGGCATCTGCACGTCACGTTGTGTTCACGACTTCAGAATCCTACATTGCTCTGCTATATTCTGCTATGCTCACGTGAGGCCAGCAATGGCGTTCACGGCACGTAAGTTTCGGTATCGTTACGTCCGCTTATGCTACGTTTGGTTGGGTTTGGGTGGGACAGCTTCGGCTTTTGTGCTTTACGCGGCCATTCGTTGTATTTCCGCGATCTACTGTGCTCCAATATGCCCTGCTTTGCGCAGGGGAAGCCAGCGATAGTGGTCTCGGTCCGTTAGGTTGAATTAGGTTATGTTCTGTTACGTTATGTTATTGTGGGTTATGTTTGGATCGATTTTACTTTCGCCTTATACACTGCTATTCGGTGGACTTCTATGCTCTACTCTGCTCTAGTATGTCCTTCATATCTTTGGGGAAGCCTGTAATAGCGCTCTCGGCGCGATAGGTGGGGATAGGGTACGTTTAAATACGTTATGTCGGCTCTTGTTTGGTTTGGATAGCTTCGACTTTTCAACCACACACAGGTGTTCTACAGATTTCTGCGCTCTACTCCCTTTATTATGCTCCGATTGGCACTGTGGAGGCCAGCAATACTGGTCGCAGCACGTTAGCTTGGGATCGGTTACTTTTGGTTAGGTTATGTTTGGTTGGGTTTGGTTAGGATAGCTTTGATATATGTGCTCAACATGGATATCCTATGGACCCCTGTGCTCTTCTGTGCTCTACCATATCCCGATTGTCTGTGGGCAAGCCAACAATAGTGTTGGCGGCACATTCGGTTTGGTTACTCCACGTTTGGTTAGGTTAGGTTAGGTCTGGTTAGGTCTGAATATCATTGACTTTTGGGCTTTTCGTTGCTATTTGGTGGCTTTCTGCGCTCTACTGTGTTCTACTTTGCTCTGTTCGACTCCATCGATGCCAGCAATATTGGCCATGGCACGATAGGTTGTGTTAGGCTACGTTTGTTAATATTACGATTGGTCAGGTTAGGATGGGATAGTTTTGGATTTTGTGTTGTATGCCGCTGTTCGGACGATTTTTACACTCCACATTGCTCTACTGAACTCTGCTCCACTGTGTGGAGGCCAGCAATAATTGTCCCGGCATGGTAATTTGAATTAGATTCCGTTTTTCTAGCTTTGGTTACGTTGACATATGTCCTCAAAACTGATATTCTATGGACATCTGTGATCTACTGTGCTCTATCATATTCTGCTCCTCTCTGGGGTAGCCAGCAACAGTTTTCGCGGCACGTTATGTTTGGTTTACCTACGTTTGGTTAGGTCGGGTTATGTCTGGTTTGGTCAGGATGGCGCTGACAATTGTGCTATACACTGCTATTCGGTGGATTTGTGAGCTCCTAGTTGCTCTGCTATACGCTAAGTGTCTCTGGGGTGGCCAGAACTGACGGTTGAGGCACAATTGGTTGCGTTATGTTACGTTTGGTTTGGTTAGGTTAGGTTAGGTTTAGTTAGGATAGGCTTCGCTTTTGCGCTGTACAGTGATATTCTGTGAATTTCTGCGCTCTACTGCCCCCGAATATGCTCTGATTGGCTCTGTGTCGGCCAGCAGTACTGGTCTCGGCACGTTAGATTGAGATAGGCTACGTTCGGTTGTGCTCTGCTGGTCTAGGTTCGGCCTGTGTAGCTTTGGCTTTCGTGGTATACACTTCTGTTCGGTGCATTTCTAGTTCTACTGTGCTCTGCTGTAATCTTCTCGAATATGGGGAGGCCAGCAATACCGGTCTCTGCACGTAATATTGAGATACCTTACGTACGGTAATGTTACGTTCGGGTAGGTTTGGATAGGATTGCTTTGATTTTTGCGCTGTACGCTGCCTTTCTATGTATCTCTGCGCTCTGCATTGCTCTAATATGCTTTGTTCGGTTCTGGGGAGGACAGCAATAGTAGTATCGGCACAATATGTTGAATCAATCTATGTTCGGTTAGGTTAGGTTAGGACATCTTATGACAGGATATCTTCCACCATTGTGCTGTACACAGCTACGCGGTGGATTACTGCTCGCCACTATGCTCCAGTACATTATGCTTGGCTACGGAGAGACCAGCAGTGGTGTTCTCGGCAAGTTAGGCTGAGACACGCTGCGTTTGGTTATGTCGCGTTCGGTTATGTCGCGTTTGGTTGTGTAAGGATAGGATATCTTAGGCTATTTGTGCTAGTCACTGCTGTTCGGTGGATTTCTACACCCTGCGTTGCTCTACTAAACTCTGATCGACTCTGGGGTGTCCAGCAAGTGTGGTCGTTGAACGACAGGTTGAGATGGGTTACGTTCGCTTAGGTTAGCGTAGGTTAGGATAGGAGAGTGTAGTTCTCACTTTTGTGACATACACTGCTGTTCGGCGTATTCCTGCGATCTACTGTGCCCTAAAATGCTCTGCTCCAATCTGAGGAGGACAGCAATAGTGGTGTTGGCACGTTAGGCTCAGTTACGCTACGTTTGTTTATGCTACGTTTGGTTAGACTATGGTAGGTTAACTTTGACTTTTGTGAAATAAACTGCTATTCGGTGGACTTCCGCGCTCTACACTTCAGGACAATGCTCTGCTCCACTCTGAGGGGACCAGCAATATATGTCGCGAGACGATACCTTTAGTTAGGTTACGTTTGGTTAGGATACGTTGGGTTAGGTTCGGTTATGATGGCTTCGACTTTTGTGCTATTAGGTGCTATACGGCGGCCCTCTGCGCTCTACAGTGCTCTAGCATATTCTGCTTGCCTCCGGGGATTCCAGTAATAGCGGCACAGGCACGTAAGGTTCATTTACTCTACGTACGGTTACGTCAGGTTAGGTCTGGTAGTGGTGGTGTGTCATAGACACTTGTGCTATTCGCTGCTATTTGGTGGCTCCCTGCGCTCCACTGTTCTCTAATGTATTCTGTTTGTCTCTGGGGAGCCCAGTGATAGTCGTCTCGGGTCGTTATGTTGAAATATGTTACGTTTGGATAGGTTAGGACCGAATAGCTTTGACTTTTGTGCTGTGCACTGCAATTCCGAGGATTTGTGCGCTCTACGTTGCACTACTATACTCTGCTCGACTCTGGGGAGGCCAAAAATAGTGGCCGAGACACGAAAGATTGGGTATAGTTAAGTTTGGTCAGGTCAGGATGCGATATGTTATGGGAGGACGATACGACTAGTGCTAACCTCCACAGCGTCAAGCAGAATACGCTATAGCGCAGTAGATCGCAGAAATCTGCGGATAGCGGCGTATAGCGCAAAACTATAGACTAACCTATGCTAACATCACCAATCGTAACATATCCAAACGTAGCATAATAATATCTAACGTGCCGAGACCACTATTGCTGGCCTCCCCGGAGCCAAGTAGAATCTACTCGAGCACAGTGGAGCACAGAAATCCACCGAATAGAAGTGAACAGCACAAAAGTTAAAGCTACCCTGGGCAAACTTTGCCTGACCCACAATATCCGAACGTAACGTGACGCAACATAGCGTGCCGAGGCCACTATTGCATACCTGGCCAGAGCCAAGTTAATAACGATAGAGCACTGTAGGGCTCAGATATCCATATAATACCAGACCATAACACTAAAGTCTACGCTATCCTCTGCTAATTTAACCAATCGTAACATATGCATACGTAACATCACTCAGCACATCTTGTCGCGTCCACTATTGCTGGCCTCCATAGAGCCAAGCAGAAAGCATTAATGGAGAGTAGAACGTATAAGACAATAGAACCGAAGTGTATATCAGAAAAGTCGAAGCTACCCAAATCTAACACAAACCAACAGAACGTAGCCAAGCATAGACTAACTCAGCCTATGGTGCCGGGACAGCGGTTTTTGCCCTCCCCAGTGCCAAGGAGGGCATGCTAGAGCTCAGTAGGTCGCATAAATCCACCGAACAGCAGTATAGAGCACAAAAGTTAAAGCTATCCTAACCAACCTTGGCCAAACCCAACCCAATCGAACGTAAAATGACTCAACGTAACGTGCCGGGACCACTATTGCTGGCCTCCCCAGAGCCAAGCTGAAAAGATTCCAGCGACGTAGGGCGCAAGAATCCACCTAATAGCAGACTATAGCACTAAAGTCAAAGCTACCCTCTCCTAACCCAACCAATCGTAACAAAACCAAACGCAACATAGCAGAACCTAACGTGCCGAGACCGATATTGCTGCCCTCCCCAGATGAAATCAGGGCGTATTAGCGCACAGTAGAGCCCAGAAATCCAACGAGTAGCAGCGTACAACACAAACGTTGAAGCTACCCTGACCAAACGTAGCCAAACCGATCATAACCGAACGTAACATGACTCAGCATAACGTGCCGAGACGACTATTCATGTCCCTCCCAGAGCCAAGCTGAAAATATTAGTTCACTGCAGGGCGCAAAAATCCGCCTAATAGCAGACTACAGCCCTAAAGTCTAAGCTATCCTCGCCTAACCAAACTAATTGTAGAAGACTAGAACGTAGCCTAACTAAACATAACCTCCCGCGACCATTACTGCAGCCCTTCCCAGAGCCACGCAGGAGACATGAGTGGAGAGTAGAGCGCAGAAATCCGTAGAATTGCTGTGCATATCAGAAATGACAAAGCTTCCCAAACCTAACCCAAACCAACAGAACATAACCGAACTTAGCACAACTCAACCTAACGCGCCGAAACCGCTATTCCTGCCCCCTGCCTCGGACCAACCAGGACATACTGAAGAAGAGTAGAGCGCAGAACTCCGCCGAATAGCATTGTACAGCACAAAAGTTCGAGCTACCCTATCCGAACTTAGCCGAACCCATACTGACCGTATGTAATATGACCCAACGTAACGTGCTGAGACCACTATTGCTGCTCTAACCAGAGCCAACCTGAAAATATAAGAGCACTGTAGGACGCAGAAATCCACCTAGCGGCAGACAAGACCACTAAAGTCAAAGCTATCCTCTCCTAACCAATCCAACCGTAACATAACCGAAGGTAACCTAACTCAACCGAACATGCAGCGAACACTAAAGCTGGCATCCCGAGAGCCAAGCAGAACACATTAATCGAGAGTAGAACGCCGAAATCCATAGAATCGCAGTGTATACCAGAAAATACGAAGCTACCCACACTTAACCCAAACCGACAGAACATATTCAAACATAGCCAAACTCGGACTAACGTAACGCGACCGCTATTGCTGCCCTCCCTAGGGCCAAGCAGGCCATATTAGGGCACAGTAGAGCACAGAAGTTCACCGAACAGCAGTGTACAGCACAAAAGTTAAGGCAATCCTAACAAAACTTTGCCTATCCCAACCCATCCGGTTGCAACACGACTCAACATATCGTGCCGAGACCACTATTGCTGTCCATCCCAGGGCCAAGCTGAAAGTATTAGAGCACTGTAGGGCGCAGGGATCCACGTAATATCATACTATAGCACTAGAGTCAAGACTATCCTCTCCTAACGTAACCAACCGAAACACAACCAAACGTTACTTAACTCCACCTGGCACGCCGCCACATCTATTACTGGACTCCCAGGTACCAAGCAGGTCGCATTGGTGGAGAGTAGAACGTGGAAAGTCATAGAAACGCAGTGTATATCGGAAAAGTCGAAGCTACCTATGCCTAACCCCAACACACATATCATTACCAAACGGAGCCCAACTCAACCAAACGTGCCGAAACAGCCATTGCTGCCCTCCCCTTGGCCAAGCAGGACATACTAGAGCACACTAGATCGTAGAAATCTGCCGAATAGCTGTGTACAGCACAAAAGTTGTAGCTACCATAACCAAACTTAGCCTAACCCAACCTAACATGACGTACGGTGACTAAACATAACGCGCCGGGACCACTATTGCTGGCCTTCCCGAAGCCGAGCTGTAAATGATACAGCGCTGTGGGGCGCAGAAATCCACCTAATAGCAGAATGTAGCGCTAAAATCAGAGCTATCCTCTCCCAACATTACCATAGCAGCACAATCAAACATAACCTAACCTTATCTAACGTGCCGCGACCACTATTGCTGGCCTCCACGGAGCCAAGCAGATCACACTAGTAGATAGTAGAACGCAGAAGTCCATAGAATCGCGGTTTATATCTGAAACGTCAAACCTATCTAAGCCTAACCCTAGCCAACAGAAAATATCCGAACGTAGCCTAACCCAACCTAACGAGCCGAAACCTCTAGTGCTGCCACCTTAGAGCCAAGCAGGTCGTACCAGAGGTGAGTAGGCCCCAGAGGTACGCCGAATAGCAGCGTAAGGCGCAAAAGTTAAAGCTATCCTGACCAAACTTAGCCTAACCCAACCTAACCGACCGTAACATGACTCAGCATGACGTGCCGAGGCGACTATTGCTGGCCTTCCCAAGGACAGGCTGAAAATATTAGAGCACAGTAGGGCGCAGGAATCCACCAAATGGCAGACTATAGCACTAAAGTCATAGCTGTCCTCTGCTAACTTAGCCAATCGTGTCATAATCGAACGCAGCTAAACTCAAACTAATGAGCCGAAACCGCTAATGATGGCCTCGCCAGATCCAGGCAGAATATGCCAGAGCACAGTATAGCGCAGAAATCCGCGGATGGTCGTGTACAGTACAAAAGACTGGACTATCCGATCCTAACCTCACCAGACGTAGCAAAACCAAACGTAGCATAACACTACCTAACGAGCCGAGACCACCATTGGTGGCCTCCACAGTTCCAAGTAGAATATTCTACAGTACAGCAGAGCGCAGAAATCCTCCACACTGCAGCGTATAGCACAAGAGTCAGCCATACACCGACCTAATCTGATCCAACCTAACCAAACCAAACGCAGGATAACTAAGCATGGCGTAACGAGACCAATATATTTGGCCTCCCCAACGCCAAGCAGAGCACTTTAGTGCACATTAGAGCGCAGATTTCCACCGAATAGCAGTGAATAGCACAAAGGTCAGACGAGCGTATTCTAAACCAGCCAAACGTAACACATCCGAACGTAGACTAACACAATGTAACACGATGTGACCACTATTACTGGCTCCCACAGAGACAAGCAGAATGTGGCAGAGCACAGTGGATCACAGAAATACGCCGAAAACAGTGTATAGCACGAAAGTCGAAGTGATCCTAACTAAACGTAGCCTAACTTAACCTAGCCAATAGTAACATAACACAACCTAACGTGCCACGGCCACCATTGCTCGCCCCTAGAGTCTAACAGAGTATAGTAGAGTAATGTAGAGCGCAGAAATCCACAGAAAAACAGTGTATAGCACACAAGTAGAAGATGTCCAAACCCAATCTGACATAACCTAACCTAAGGAAACGTAGCGTAGCCGAATGTAACGTGCCGCGAGCGCTGCTCCTGGCCTCCCCAGTGTCAAGAAGAATGAAGTAGAGCACAGGAGATCACACAAATCCGACGAATAGCAGCGCATATCACGGATAGTTAGTGCTATCCTAACGAAACTTAACGTAACCTAACCTAACGTAACATAACTCAACTTAACGTGCCACGGCCACAACTGCTCGCCACTCCAGTGTCGAGCAGAGTATAATAGAGCATTGTAGAGCGCAGAAATCCAACAAACTGCAGTGTACAGCACAAATGTCAAAGAAGTACTAACCGAACCTTCCTGACCTAACCTAACGAAACGTAACGTTGCTCACCCTAACGTGCCGAGACCACTATCGTTGGCCACCGCAGAGCAAAGCAGAGCATATTAGAGTACATAAGATAGCAGAAGTCCGGGGAATAGCAGCGTATAGCACAAAGGTCAAAGAAGCATCTCCTAACCAAGCCAAGCGTAACATGTACAAACGTAACCTATCTCACCCCAACATGACGAGACCACTATTTCAGGCCTCCACAGAGACAAGCAGAGCGTACCACAGTCCAGTAGTGCGCAGTAATCTATCGAACATCGGTGTACTGCACGAGAGTCGAATCTAACCTAAACAAACTTAACATAAGCTAACCTAACCATACGTAACCTAACTCAACCTGACGTGCCATGACCACTATTGCCAGCTTCCCAGAGCCGAGCAGAGTATAGTAGAGCAGTGTAGCTCGCAGGATTCCACCTAATGGCGGTTTATAACACAAAAGTCAGAGAAATCATAACCGAGCCTTCCTAAATTAACAAAACGAAACGAGACCCTACGCAAACTAACGTGCGAGACCAATATCACTAGCCACCCCAGAGTCGAACAGAGCATATCAGAGCATATTTGATCGCAGAAATCCACCGAATTGCAGTGTAGAGCTCAAGACCCAGAGTAGCATATCCTAACCTAGCCAAACGTAGCACACCCAAACGGAGCCTATCACAAACTAACACGTCCGGACCGCTATTGCTGGCCTCCCCATAGACAAGCAGAATGTGGCAGAGCACAGTGGATCACTGAAATACACCGAATATCAGTGTATAGCACGAAAGTCATAGCCATCCTAACCGAACATAGCCAAACGTAACCTAACGGGACGCAGCCTAACTCGAAGTAACGTGCAGCGACCGCTATTTCTCGTCTTCCGCCCCCTCCCCCCCAATGTCGGGCAGGGTATGGTAGAGGAATGTAGAGCGCAGAAGTCCACCGAATTGAAGTGTATGTTACATAAGCCGAGGAAACCATTAACTAACCTGGCCTAACCAAACCTGATCAAACGTAGCACAACTGAACACAACGTGACGCGACCACTGCTCCTGGCCTCCCCATGGCTAAACAGAATGTGGTGGAGCACTGTAGATCACAGAAATACACCGAATAACGGTGTATAGAACGAAAGTCAAAGCTTTCCTGACCAAACTTAACCTAACCTAACCTAATAAAGCGTAACCTAACTCAAACAAACGTGCCACGATGGCTATTGCTCGCCTGCCCAGAGTCGAGCAGAGTATAGCAGAGCAATGTAGAGCGCGGGCATCGTCCGAATAGCAGCGCATGGAACAAAACTCTAAGCTATACTATGCTAACCTAACCAAACACAAGATAAGCATACGAACCTAAACTCAGCCTGAAGTGTCGAGACCACTACTGCTGGCCTCCCCAGATACAAGCATAACACGCCAGAGCACACTATAGCGCAGGATTACGCGGATTGCCGCGTATAGAACAAAAGACAGTACTATCCCATCCTAACCTCACCAGACGTAGCATAACCAAACGTAGCATAACTCAACCTAAAGTGCCGAGACCACTATTGCTGGCCTCCCCAGAACCAAGTAGAATATACTACAGCACAGCAGAGCGCAGAAATCCACCACATTGCCGTGTATAGCACAGGAGTCAGACATACGCCGACCTAACATGACCCTAGCTAACCTACCAAAAAGTAGTGTAACGAAGTATTATGTGATCGGAACAATATTTCTGGACGCCCAGTGCCAAGCATGACATATTATATCGCATTAGAGGGTGGAAATCCGCCGAAAGGCGGTGAATAGCACAAAGGTTGGAGTAGCCTTCCCTAACCAAGCCAAACGTAACACACTCGAACGTAGCCTAACCCAACCTAACATGGCGAGACCACTATTTCTGTCCCCCACAAAGACAAGCAGAATGTACTAGGGCACAGTAGAGCGCAGAATTCCACCGCATTGGAGTGAATAGCACAAAAGTCGTAGATACCCTCACTAAACCTGACTTAATTTAACCTAACTGAGCGCAGCATAACCAAACTTGACGTGATGCGACCACTGCTTATGGCCTACCCGGAGCAAAGCAGAATGAAGTAGATCACACTAGACCACGGAAATCCACCGGGAAGCGATGTGCAGCACGAAAGTCTGAGCTACACTAGCCAAACATAGCCCTACCTAACCTAACCAAACATAATCTACCACAAAGTAACATTTCGCGACCACTGTTGCAGGTGCCCCAGAGCCAAGCAGAATGCAGCAGAGTACGGTAGATCACAGAAATCCACCGCATTGCAGTGCATAGGTCAAAAGCCATACTTATCCTGACATAACCTGACCATACATTAAGTATCCAAACGTAGTACGTCTAAACATAACATGACGAGATCAAAGTTGCTGGCATCCCAGAGCCAGGCAAAGCACACTGGAGTACATTAGAGCGCAGAAATCCACAGAACAACAGTGAACAGCACAGAAGTCAATGTAACCCATCCTAACCTGGACAAGCGTAACGCACCCAAACGAAGCCTAACCCAACCTAACATG
>NW_016911223.1:92585-98943 GCF_001483705.2 Eufriesea mexicana | reverse complement strand
GAAACAAGTAGGTCAGGCTAGAGTACGGTAGATCACAGAAATCCACCGCATTGCAGTGCATAGGTTAAAAGCCATACTTATCCTGACATAACCTGGCCATACATTAAGTATCCAAACGTAGTACGTCTAAACATAACATGACGAGATCAAAGTTGCTGGCATCCCAGAGCCAGGCAAAGCACACTGGAGTACATTAGAGCGCAGAAATCCACAGAACAACAGTGAACAGCACAGAAGTCAATGTAACCCATCCTAACCTGGACAAGCGTAACGTACCCAAACGAAGCCTTACCCAACCTAACATGACCAGGCAACAAATGCTGACCTCCACAGTGGTAAGGCAGAGCATATTGGAGCACAGTAGAGCGGAGAAATCCACCGAACAGGAGGGTATAGCACAAAGGCCAAAGCTACCATATCCTAATCAAACCGAACGTAAAATAACTCAAACTATCGTTGCGAGACTACTATTGCAGGTCCACCCGAGCGCGGCAGAATATGCTAGGGTTCAGTAGAGCACGGAAATCCACCGCATTGCTGTGTAAAGCAGGGAAGTCAAAGATACGCAAGCCTTACATGAACCACCCTAAACTAATCTAACGCAGCCAAACTCAAAATAGCGTGCCGAGATCTCTATTCCTGGCATCCCCAGGGCAACGCAGAGCATATTAGTGCATTGTGGGCGCAGAGGTCCACAGAATAGCAGTGTATATCCCGAAAGTCATAGCTATCCCGTCCTAACATATCCAAACGTAACATAATCACACGTATCCAAATTAAACCTAACGTTGCGAGATATACTATTACTGCCATCCCTAGAGCCGAGCAGAATATACAAGAGAAAAGGAGCGCGCAGAAGCCCGTCGCATTCCAGTGTACAGCAAGAGAGCCAAAGATATCCAAACCGCACCTGTACCTGCCTAAACTAACCGAGGGCAGCCATCTCAACGAAACGGGCCGATACCACAATTTCTGTCCTTCTCAGAGCCTGGCTGTACATATTATAGCAGAGTAGATCGCAAAAATCAACAGAGCCGCAGTGTCCAGCACAGAAGTCGAGGCTCTCCTGTCAGAACCTAACCAATCGTAACATAACCAAACGAAACCTAACTCAACTTAACGAGTCACGACCACTGTTGCTGAACTCGCCAGAGCCGTCAGTACATACTAGAGGTGAATCGTACGCGGAAATCCGTATAATCGCAGTGTATAGCAGAAAAGTCAAAGCTATCAAAGCTAAACCGGATGATAGTGTACAGCACAAGGCTCAAGGCTATCCTAACCAAACATAACATAACCTAACCAAGCCAAACGTAAAATAACTGAAACCAAAGTGACACGAACACTACAGCTCGCCACACCATAGTCGAGCAGAGGATAGTATGGCAATGTAGAGATAGGGAATCCACCGAATGTTAGCACATAGCGCAAATGTCAGAGATATCCTAATCATTCCTCTTTTCCACGTAGGGGAATCTTCCAAAGATGCCCGGCCCCCTTAGGGGAGAGGGCGGGGTTATGTTGGACTTTTACACACTAAAACCCCAAGATGGCCAGCCCTTCTCATTTCGGTGCGCCCTGGACTTCGCGGCGACGCAATTGCCAGGACGCCCCCGCGACGCAACCGCAGCTCCCCCCCGGCGCGACGGGTAATCGCAACCGAAACGATCATGTCCATGCGCGCGAGACGGGTCGTTTACAGGCACACACACACACACTAACACGCACACAACACGCATACCGCCGCACCGCAACGCACCCATAACTTGCGGACGCCGCGCGCCCATACCACGGTCTCGCGAACTGACGGGCCCCCACACGTCAGCTCGTGGCCACCCTGACATAGGTTACAACGGGAGAGAGAAACGGTCTCCCGGGCCGTAGGTACATGGTCGCTCGCGAAGGGGAAGGTCTACCGCGTTAATACATCCGGCAGTGCGCGCGACGCACTCTGGCGCTGCGCTTGCTGCCACCGGCGACCTACGCGCGAGGAGCACGCGCTATGCTCGCGGGCTCTCTCGGCGGCCTCCTTCTGTAGCATAACCGCCTCGCAGAAGGAGGCCACCGCACGCCACGCACCAAAGCCGGCCGTCATCCGCGCCACGACGACTGAGAGCGAAAGGTCCCTACCCACCAGGCGACACAGTACTCGGCGCTCGCGAGCCCACGCTGGATATTCCTCCAGCGTGTGCTGCGCCGTGTGGCGCCATTCCCCACAGTGATGACACCGCGTGTCACGTTCCCGCCCGATACGACACTGGTACTCCCCGAAGCACCCGTGCCCAGTTAGCACCTGTTTCAGGCGGAATGTGTGCTGGCTGCCACTGCGCCCCATGCATCCAACACGGGGAGCACAGCCTCGATCGCCCGGTGCCGCCGACTACTCGGCTTCCTCAGCCATGCTCGCCAGGCGGTCATCAAGGACTCTCGAACACTTCGCCTCAACGAGGCGGACACTTCTTCAGGAGCACCGCCGCCGCCAGCGTGTAGGAGACCGTAGATACGGGCCTCCCCCATCGCTTGCAGTTCGAATGGCTGGACCCCCGCCAGGACCATCGCCGCCTCGTCGGATATCGTGCTGTAACCGCGCAAAACCCTGGTCGCCATCATTCGAGCGACTCGCCGGAGAATCGCCAGACTGCGGGGACTGACGACCAGGTCGTTCGCCCAGATCGGAGCCCCGTAAAGTGCCACCGAGCGAAGGAATCCTGTGTAGAGGCGGCGCACCCTCCCGTCTGGGCCTCCCAGGTTAGGTAGCAGGCGACACAGCGCCCTCGCCATACCTTCCAGGCGCGGTTGCAGCGCGAGAAAGTGCTCGTCGAATTTCCAGTGGCTATCGAGGAGGAGACCGAGGTACTTCAACCGGCCCCGTACCTCGACCACGACGTTCCCCACGCGGATCAGGGACTTGGGAGGCTTCCCGTGGTGCCGATGGAAAAACCACATTGCTTTGGTCTTCTCGGGGGAGATACACAGCCATAGCCGCAAGATGCTATTCGCGACGAGAGCCACGCCGCTTTCCGCGCGCAGCGTGGCCTCCTCCCATCTAGTCCCGACAGCCATCACCAGCGTGTCGTCCGCGTAACACGTCAGGCTCAGGCCGCAGGATAGGGGAGTGCGCAACACGGCGTCGTACGCGAGGTCCTGGAGGATCGGCCCGAGTACCGATCCCTGTGGATCCCCGCAGTTCGTCGCCCGCACGACGGTCGAGTATCGTCCGTGATACTCGATCGAGCGCTCCGCCAAATAGTCGCCGATCACCGCCATGATGTATTGGGGAACCTGTGGTGCAACAGGGCACACCGGATGGCGGCCCAGGGCAGGGTGTTGAAGGCGTTGGCGATATCCACACCGACCGCCAGCACCACTCCACCACAGCCGACGGCAGCCTCCTACAGGCTACGAACGCGCTTGATCACGTCGATCGTCGACCGACCATGCCGGAATCCGAAATGGCTGACGCTGAGATTGAGACCCACGTCCGTTAAATGCTCTTGTATGCGTGCAGCTGGAACGTGCGCGAAGAGCTTGCCCGCCTCGCCGAGCAGGCATATCAGCCGATATGCCTTCGGAGAGTTCGGCGGCTTCCCTAGCTTCGGGACCAGCACGACACTCGCTCTCTTCCAACATGACGGGAAGCGACCGGTACTGCGGCAGCTGTCGAACAGCCGTCGCACACGGTCACCCCACGCATCCAGGGCCAGTGCAAAATCTCGGCCTGGGATGCCGTCCGGTCCGGTGGCGGTGCTCATCGCCCCCATCCTAACGACCGCACGGCACAACTCCTCGCGCGGGACGCCCAGCTCGTCGGACCACCCGACCAGTTCCGACCGCACTGCAGCGTGTTGCACCCGATCAACCGCCACTTCAGGGAAGAGGGTGTCGATCACCCGCCGCAGGAGCTCAGGGTCCATACGCTCGGCCACGGGGGCCGCCCATGCCCTTAACTTCCCCAATACTAATTGATAGGGGCGTCCCCACGAATCGCTTTCGTGCGTCGAGCGGAGTTCGTCCCATTGCTGAGATTTGGCTCCGCGAATCTCCCTCTGGAGATTGCCCACCGCGGACCAGTACCCGCGATAGGGGCGCGCGATTTCCTCTGCGGACACCGTGCGTCGTCGACGACGCGCCCGAGTGTTCTGGCGCCGGGCGAGCACGCAGAGCTCCCGGAGCTACGCGATTTTATCCGACCACCAGTGCGTTGCACCCTGCGAAGGTGGCTCCCTCACGCGCGGCATAGTGACGTACCACGGGCGCGTCATCGCCGCCCTTAGCTGCTCCGCCCCTAACCACGCTTCGTCGTTTTCGCGCCTGACGGTCCCATCCGCGGGCGGGTGGTTCCAGACCGGTGCGAGGAGTGACGGTAAGCATCATGGTGATGTGGATGTGGTCGCTGAGAGTTCCCACCGCCACCACCACCCTTCAGCCGGTGACCGGCCGCACAGCTGCCGGCGATGCGAACTACAAGTCCACGATGGACGTGCTGTTTCACCGAACGCACGCTCTTACGGAACCCCGATTGAGCAACCGGAGATCCATCCCCGCGGCCCAATCTTGCAGGGCCTCTCAACGAGCCTCTGTCCGCGGGGAACCCCACGCCACGGAGTGAGCGTTGAAGTCCCCCAGGACCAGAACCGGATGAGCCATGTGTCCACTAAGGAAACCACCGAGCTTGTCCAGGAACCTCTCGCACGACGAGAGGCCGCGGCTGGAGGAGAAGTGGCACCCCACCACGACTACGTCGTTCCAGGAGATCGCAACGAATCCCTCACCGCTGTGAAGCAGCGTTGGTGCGGGTGTCCGCTGTATTCCCCTGGCGATGATCGCCACGGTGCCGTCCCTATCCCCGACCCACCCGTCTTGATCGAGGGTACGGTACGGCTCTGCGGTAGGAGCCAGAACGACACCCAACTCAACGAGCGTTTGCAGAGGCAGGCCCTGAGACGCCCGCGAGTGGTTCAGGTTGGCCTAGATCACCATGGTCGACGTGAAAATTAGGCCGTGTCCATGGCCTCCTGCTGGCCCGCCTTCCTTTGGGCCGGCTGCGGGCCCGGTGCTCCGCCGGTCGGCGGGCCCTTCGCGGTAGCGTTCACGAAGACGGACTTCGCGGACGCAGATTTCGAATTGGCGCTCGCAGGATCCGAGGCGGACACGCCGCCTGCAGGCGCCTGGCGAGCCGCGCAGTTTGCCTTTGGCGGGATGCACGCCTTGCTGCCCAGCCGGTGCATGGACGGGCGACCGAGCCCGGCGCAAACCGGGTACATGGGTGCAGGCGCACTACACCCACCGGCACGGTGGCCCGCCGCACCACACCTGAAACAGTTGTTTCTGCGGTCGACCGCGCTAGAGCATCCGTTCCTTGTGTGACCGAACGCATGGCAACGGAGGCACTGGAGGCGCCGTGCCTCCAAGGCTACGACACTGGCCGAAGTCCAGCCGACGCGGATCCGCCCGCAATCGACGGCCTTTCTCGCTGCCGCAAGGGGACACTGGGCCCATTCAGAGCCCAGCCCCGAAGCGGAAGACCGGATCACTCCGGTTCTTACTTCCGCCTCGGTGCAATCACCGAACTTAGCCAGGGCAGCGACCACCTCGCGGGGTGTGACAGAGTCGACGATCCCTGTCACCCTCTGCTCCGCTTGTTTGGTGGGAACCGTAACCCGCACGCGGGATCCCTCCAAGATTTCGCTCATTCGCCCCGCGAGAGCGGCGGAACGCTGTGCGCCTTTGGGTCCGCTGACCTCCAGCAGTAGACCACCGGAAGCGGCCGGACGGTGGCGCAAGTCCTCGATCCCGAAGTCGGCGAGATTTATCTTTCCCCTTGCAGCTGAGATGGCCTCCGCGCAGGAGAGACTCGACCCCTCGTGTACCCATACCGCGACGGCGGCCGCTTAAGAATGGGGCGCGGCTTACCGCTGCTCTGCTCCTTATCGTGACCGTGCATCGTTCCGGTCTTCGCGGCGGTCGCGAGTGGCGCGCGGGCGGAGCTCATCCCCGAGGAGCGGTGCCCCGTCTTACCGACGGCTCCCTTCGGCGCACTCGTGGGCACCCTCGCTGGCAGTTGCGGGACATCGGCCTTGCGCAATGCGGTGCTACGAGTCACTCGCCTCGTAGCACCTGCAGTAGGGCTAATTGCCCTGTCCTTCGACGAGGGAAGCTCCACTGGAGCCGCGTCGACACCACTAACAATAACCTTACATTCGCTCCTCGGTAAATTGTCCGGCTTCCCCGGGATGGTTACCACTGTACGGGTTGCAAGCCCCTGCTCCGCCGCTTGCATTCTGGTGTGACCCTCGGCGCAGGTATCCATCGCTGGGCAGATGCGCGTCTCCGCGGCAGACAATGGGCACCGTCCGTC
>NW_016911223.1:71294-92504 GCF_001483705.2 Eufriesea mexicana | reverse complement strand
AGCGTCGTGAACGCGTCCGTCTCGTTCGACATTCAGCGCTGCACTAAGCCAAATATTTCCTGACCTAACCTAACCTAACCAATCGTAGCACAACTCAACATAAGGTGCAGAGACAACTATCGCCCTCCCCAGAGCCAAGAAGAGAACATTAGAGCACATTAGAGCGCAAAGTTCCACCGAATGGCAATGTATAGCACAAAAGTCAAATTAATTCTAACCGAGCGTCCCTAACCTACCCTAACGAAACCAAACCTTACTCAAACTAACGTGCCGGGGCCACTATTACTGACAACCTCAGAGCAAAGCAGATCACTTTATAGCACCTGAGAGCGCAGAAAGCCACCGTATAGCCGAGTATACCACAAAAGACAAAGTACAGTATCCTAACCTAGCCACACGTGACATAACCGTACTTAACCTAGCTCAACCTAACGTGACGAGACCACTGTTGCTGGCCTCCCCAGAGCCAAGAAGAAAATACTAGCGGACAGCAGAGCGCAGAAATCCATGTCACTGCAGTACATAGCAAAAAAGACAAACATATCCTGACATAACCTGACCTACCATAACCTACCCGAACGTAGAGCAAAACAGCATACCGTGACGGGGTACATATTGATGGCCTCCCCAGAATCAGGAAGTGCACATTGGGGCACAATAGATCCCAGGCACCCTAGGAATAGCTGCGAACAGCACCGAGGTCGGAGTAGCCTCTACTAACATAGCTAAACGTAGCACAACCAAAAGTAACCTATCTCAACCTAACATGACGAGACCTGTATTGCTGACCTTCACAGAGACAAACAGGGTACACTAGAGCACAGTAGTGCGCAAAAGCCCACCGCATTGATGTGAAGGGCACAAAAGTCTAAGATATCCTAACATAACCTCACCTAGCTTAACCAAACCAAAAGTAGCGTAAAACAACAGGGCGTGCGCGACCGCTGCTGCTGCCATCCCCGGAGCCAAGCAGTATATATTAGAGCACTGTAGATCACAGAAACCCAAGGAATGGCAGTGTGAATCACAAAAGTCGAAGTGGCCTCCTCTATCCTAGCCAAAGGTAACATACCCAAACGTAGTATAACTAAAACCAACGTGCCGCGACCGCTACTTCTCGCCTTCGCAGCGTCGAGCAGAGTATAGCAGAGCAATGTAGAGCGCAGAAATCCATCGAATAGCAGTGCATGTCACAAGAGTTAAGGTTGTCCCAACCTGACCTGCCCTAACGTGACATGACCAAACGTAGCGTAACTCAACGGAGCGTGCCGCGGCCACCGCTGCCGAACACCCCAGAGCGAAGCAGAATAGTGTACAGCGCAGTAGATCACAGGAACCTACCGGATAATTGTGTATAGCACGGAAGTCGAAACAATCCTCACCAACGTATCCCAACATAACCTAATCAAACGTAGCCTAACTCAACGTAACTTGCCGCGACCACAATTGCTGGCATCTACAGGGTAAAGCAGAATATAGTAGAGCACAGCCGATCGTCGAAATCCCACGAATAGCAGTGTATAGCACGAAAGTCTTAGATACCCTGACCGACCTTGATACAACCAAACCATATCGAATGTAACAAAACTAAACCAAACGTGCCGAGACCATTATTGCTGGCATCGCAAGAGCCAAGTAGAGAGTATTAAGTACAGCGAGGGTATCCACGTATGGCAGTGTATAGCACAGTAGTCTGGACTATCATATCCTAACATCACCAGACGTAACATGCCCGAACGAAGCATAGCTCAACTTAACGTGCCAAGACCACTATTTCTAAACACTCCAGGGTCATGCAGAACAAACTTGAGCACACTGGAGCGCAGAAGTACGCCGAATAGCAGCTTATAGCACAGAAGTTAAAGATGTCCTATCCAAATGTATCCCACCTTAACATAGCCAAACGAAAAAAAGCCAGGCCAAGCGTACCCCAGCCACAATTGCCGGGATCCCCAAAGCCGAGCAGAGCTTACTAAAGGCCAGCAGTGTGCATAGGTCCATAGATTCGCAGTGCACATCACAAAGGTCATATCTATCCAGGCCTATTCCAAGCTAACATAACCTAACCAAACGTAGCCACTCAACGTAACCTGCCGCGGCCACTATTCCTGGCCTCCCCAAGGCCAAGCAGAATATAGTAGAGCGCAGTCGAGCGCTGATATCCACAAAACATGAGGTGTACAACACGAAAGTGGAAGCTACCATTACCGAAATCATCCCAACCTAAGCTAAACAAACGCAACCTAATTCAACCTTACTTGCCGAGAACAATTTTGCTGGCGTTCCCATGGCTAAGCATAATATAGTAGGGCACAGTACAGTGAAGAAATACTACGAACAGCCGTGTACAGCAGGAAAGTCTAACTTAACCTTGCTGAGTTTAAGCTATCCTAATCTAACGAAACGTAACATATCTGAAGCTAACGTGCCGAGAATCCTACTGCTGGCCTCCACAGACACAAGCAGACGATATTGGAACACAGTAGAGCGCAGAAATCCGCGTATATGTGTGTATAGGACAAAAGTCTGAACTATCCACTCCTAACATCCCAAACGTAACGTAACCCATCGTATCATAGCTCAACATAACGTGCCGAGGCCTCTATTGCTGGACTCCCCAGAGCCAAGCTGCAAACACTGGACCACAGCTGAGCGAAGGAATCCACCGCTTTGGATTGTATAGCACAAAACTCAGACGTATTCTGACATAACCTGACCATACGTGTCATAACCGAACGTAGAGTAGCTCAACATAAAGTGACGAGAACAATATTCATAGCCTCCCAAGAGCCAGACACAGCACATTAGAGCACATTAGGGGGCAGAAATCCACCGAATAGCAGTGAATAGCACAAAGGTGAATGTAGCCTATCCCAACCATGCCAAACGTAACATAACCGAACGTAACATAACTCATCCTAGCATGACGAAACCACTTGTGCAGGCCTCCACAGAGACAAGCAGCTTGAACGAGGGGACAGTAGAGCGCAGGGATCAACTGCATTGCAATGAATAGTAGGAAAGCCGTGAATATCCCAGCATATCCTGACCAAACCAATACAACCCGCCGCGACCACTGCCCCTGACCTGCCAATAGTTAAGCAGAATGTAGTAGACCAAGGCTGATCACTGAAATACACCGAATAACAGTGTATAGCACGAAAGTCAAAGTTATTCTAACAATAATTAGCCAAACCTGACATATCCAAACGAAGCCTAACCCAACCTTCGAGCCGCGAACGCTATTTCTCGCCACCCTACGTTCGAGCAGAGTTCAGTAGAGCAAGGTAGAGCGCAGAAATCCACCGAATAGCAGTGTATATCACAAATGTAGAGGATGTCCTATCCTAACCTGGCCAAACATAGCCTATCCAAACGTGGCATAACTGAACGTAAATCCGCGACCACAGCTTCTGGCGTTCCCAGAGCCAAACAGAATATGTAGAGCAATGTAGAGCGCAGAGATCCGCCGAAGAGCAGTGTATATCCCAGAAGTCATATAAATCCTATCAAAGACTCCCCAACATACCTTCACGAAACGTCGCAAATCTCGAACTAGCGTGCCGAGACCGATATTACTGGCCATGCCAGAGCCATTCAGAACAAATTCGAGCGCTGTAGAGCGGAGAATTCCTCCGAATAGCGGCGAGTCCCACAAAAGTATAAGCTATTCTATCGTAACATAACCATAACTGTTGTATGCAAACGTAGCCCAACCAATCCTAACGCGCCGAGACCACTATTGCCGGCCTCCAAGAGCCAAGCAGAAAATATTAGAACGCAGTAGAGAGTGGAAATCAGAGGATAGCAGTTTATAGCCCAGATGACTGGACTATTCCATTATAACCTCACCAAACGAAACATAACCAAACGTGGCAAATTTCAACCTAACTTGCCGAGACCACTATAGCGGGTCTCCACGGAGTCAAGCAGAGTATACTAGAGCAAAGTAGTGCGCAGAAATCCACCGCTTTGCAGTGAATAGCACAAAATTCCAAGATGCCCTGACCTAATCTGACCTAACCTAACACAACCGAGCGTAGCGCAGCTCAAAGCAACGTGCGGCGACCAATGCTCCTGTCTTCGCCAGAGAGCAGCAAGGATGCTGTAAAGCCCAGTAGATCACAGAAATCCACCGAAGGACAGTGTGTGGCAAGAAAGTCAAAGCTATCTTGACAAGGTGTTGCCTATCCTGACCCAAACAATCGTGTAATGACTAAACCCAACGTGCCATAGCCACTATTTCTCGCCTCGCCAGGGACCAGCAGAGTATAGTAGAGCAATGTAGATCGCAGGAATTTACCGAATAGCAGTGTATAGCACAAGAGTGGAAGATATCCTAACCAAACCTAATCCAGCCTAACCTAACCGGACGTAGCATAGTTTAACGTAACACGCCGCGAGCACTGCTCCTGGCCTCCTCTGATCCAAGCAGACTGTTGTAGTGCACAGTAGATCATAGTGTTATACCGAACAACGGCGTATAGCACGAAAGTAGTAGCTACACTAACCAAACGTTTCCTAACCTTGTCTAACCAATCGTAACATAGCTCAGCCTGACGAGCCGCGGCTACTATTGCTAGCCACCCCAAAGTCGAGCAGAGTATAGTAAAGCAATATGGACAGCAGGAATCCACCAAATAGCAGTGTACAGTACAAGTCTCGTAGAAATCCTTACAGAACCTTCCTAACCTAACCTAACGAAACGTAACCAAACTGAACCTAACGGGCTGAGACCACTATTACCGGCCATCCCAGAAACAAGCAGAGTATATTAGAGCACATTAGAGCGCAGAAATCCACGAAATGGCAGTGTATAACACAAAAGTCAAAGCTATCCTCTCCTAATTTGCCTAAACTCGACATTAACAAACGTAACATAGCTCAATCTAGCGTACAACGATCACTATTGCTGGCCTTTCCAGAGTTGACCAGATCTTGCTAGATGACAGTGGAGCGCAGAAATCCATAGGTTCGCAGTGTATGGCACGAAAGTCATACCCATCCAGACCTAACAAAAGCTAACATGACCTAACCAAACGTAGCCTACCACATCGTAACGTGCTGTGGCCACTATTGATGGCACTACCAGTTCCAATTATAATATAGTAAAGCACAGTACAGCGCAGGAATACTTGGAATAGGAGTGACTAGCACAAAAGTCGAAGTAGCCTAACCTAACCTAGCCAAGCGCAACACATACAAAAGTAGGAAAACGCAACCTAACATGTCGACAAAGCTATTACTGGCCACCACAGAGAGAAGCATAATGTACTAGAGCTCAGTGGCGCGCAGAAATCCCTCGCAATGCAGTGAATAGCACAAAGACGTAGACATCCTAACACAATTTAAGCCAACCAAGCGTAGCGCAACCCTCCATGACGTGCCGTGACCACTCATCATGACCTCCCCGGAGCAATGCAGAATGCAGCAGAGCACAGTAGGTCATAGAAATACAACGAATAGCAGAGTATGACACGAACGACATAGCTATCCTAACAAAACCTAGCCCAACCTATCCGAACCGTACATAATCTAACACAAAATAACGTGCCACGACCACTATTGTTTACCAGCCCAGAGCTGGGCTGAGTAAAGTAGAGCAACGTGTAGTGCAGAAATGCACCGAATAGCACAGTATGACACAAAAGTCAAAGAAATTCTAATCATGCATTCCAAACTTACGCTGACGGAACTTATCATACCTCAACCTAATGTGCCGATACCAATATTAGTGACCACCCCAGAGCGAAGCAGAACATATTAGAGCACACTACAGCGCAGAAATCCACCGAATAGCAGCGTATGGCACGAAGGTGTAAGCCTTTCTATCCTAACCTAACCAAATGTGACATAGGCAAACTTAGAACAGCTCAACCTATCGTGCCGAGACCACTATTGCTGGCCCCACAGCGGCAAGCAGAATATACTACAGCAGAGCGGAGCGCAGAAATCCACTGTATGGCAATGTATAACACAAGAGAAGCAGATATCCCACCCTAACCTGTCCTAACCTAACCTAACCGAACGTAACATATCTCAACATAGCTTCCCGCGACAACTGCTCCTGGCAACCCCAGTGCCAA
The DNA here is from genome assembly GCF_001483705.2 of Eufriesea mexicana. Taxonomy (NCBI): domain Eukaryota; kingdom Metazoa; phylum Arthropoda; class Insecta; order Hymenoptera; family Apidae; genus Eufriesea; species Eufriesea mexicana. Next base: position 86,418 of record NW_016911223.1, on the reverse strand, counting down.
GCAGAGTGTAGTAGAGCACAGTAGATCACAGAAATCCACCGAATAGCAGTGTATATTAAGAAAGTCATAGCTATCCTAACCAAACTTAACCTAGCCTTGCCCAACCAAACGTAACCTGAGAGAACCTGACGACCCACGACCACTATTGCTCGCCTGCCCAGAGTCGAGCAGAGCATAGTAGAGCAATGTCGAGCGCAGGAGCCCACCAAATAGCTGTGTATAGCACAAAAGTCATCGAAATCCTAACCGAGCCTTCCTAACCTAACCTAACGGAGCGCACCCTTACTCACACTGACTTGCCGAGACCACTATTACTAACCACCCCAGAGCCGTGCAGAGCATATTATAGCACACGAGAGAGCAGGAGGCCAACGTGTAACGGTGTAGAGCAGAAAAGACGAAGTATTCTTTTCTAACCTAGCCAAACGTAGCATAAGGATACGAAACGTAACTCAACCTAACATGACGAGACAAGTATTGCTGGCCTCCACAAAGACAAGCAGAATGCACTAGGGCACAGTAGTGCACAGAAACCCGCCGCACTGCAGTGAAGACCACAAAAGTCGAAGTTATCGTAACCTAACCTGACCTAACCTAACCTACCCAAACGTAGCGTAACTCAAATGTGCTTGCCGCGTCCACAGCAGCCGGACTACACAGAGCCAAACGGAGTACAGTAGAGCACAGTAGATCACAGGAACCTGACGGAAAATGGGGTATATCACGAAAGTCGAAGCCATCCTAGCAAAACATAACGTAACATAACCTAATAAAGCGTAGCCTAATACAACATAACTTGCCGTGGCTATTTACGTCCTCCCCAGGGCCAAGCAGAATATCGCAGAGCACAGTCGAGCTTCGAAATCCTCCGAAAAGCAGTGTATACTACGAAAGACGAAGACAACAAGACCGAGCCTGACATAACCTAATCTAACCAAAAGCAACATAACTCAACGTAACCTACCGCGACCACTGCTCCTCGCCTCCGCATAGCAAAGCAGAATATAGTAGAGCGGTGTAGAGAATAGAAATACAACGAATAACAGTGTATAGCACGAAAGTCAGAGCTACCCTAATCAAACTTAACTTAACCAAACCTAACCAAACTTTACATAACTCATCCTAACCTGCCGCGGCCGATATTGTTCGGCTGCGCAAAGACGAGCAAAGAGCAGCAGAGCAATTTAGAGCGCAGGCATCCAGCGAATAGCAGTGTATAGCACAAAAGTCAAAGTAGCGTATCATCACCTAGCCAAACGTAACACACACAAACGGAGCCTAACCAAACCTAACACAACGGGGCCGCTTTTGCTGTCCACCCCGGAGCCAAGCAGAGCCTATTAGAACACATTAGTGCGCAAAATTCCGCCGAATATCGGTGTATAGCACCAAAGTCGAAGCAATCTTAATCCAACATATCCTGAAATAGCCTATTCCAGCGTAGCCTTACAGAGCATAACGATCCGCGACCACTATTGCTGGCCGGCCCAGGGCCAACCATAATATAGTAGAGCACAGTCGAGCGCAGAAGTCCGCGGGTAGCAGTGTTTAGCACAAAAGTCGATGATATCCTCTCCTCATACGTCAAAATATAACATAAACGAACGTAACATAACTCAACCTAATGTACACCGACCACTGTTGCTGGAATCCCCAGAGACGAGCAGAGCTTACTAGAGGACAGCACAGCGCTGAAATCCATAGAGTCGCAGTGTATGGCGCATAAGTCGTAACCATCCATACCTAACCCAAGCTAACGTAACCTAACCAAACGTAGCCTTCCTCAAGCCAACGTGCCGCGACCACAGCATCCGGACTCCCCAGAGCCAAGTAGCATGCAGTAGAGCAAAGTCGATCACAGAAATTCACCGAATATAATTGTACAGCACGAATGTCGAAGACATCCTATACAAGCAAGACAAACCTAATCAAACCAATCGTAACATAACACAACCTAACGTGCCGCGGCCACTATTGCTCGCATCCCCACGGTCCGGCAGGGTATAGTAGGGCAATGTATACCTAATCTGGCCTGAAATAACATAACCTAAAAGAACGTAGGTTACCTGGACGTATCGTGCCGCGGCCACTATTCCTGGCCTCGCCAGAGACAAGAATAATGTTGTGGAGCAGAGTGGGCCACAGTTAACCACCTGACAACAGTGTATATCACGAAAGTCAAGGGTATCCTAACCAAACTTAACCCAATATAACATAACCAAACGTAGCCTAACTTCACACGTCGTGCAGCGACCACTATTGCTGGCCTCCACAGGACCCAGCAGCGTATAGTTGGGCACAGTCGAGCGCAGAAATCCTACGAATGGCAGTGTGCAGCACGAAAGTCAAGGATAACAAGACCGAGCTTAACTTTACCCAACCTAACCAAACGTGAGATGACACAACCCAACGGGCTGAGACCACTATTGCTTTCCACGCCAGGGCCAAGCACAAAATATTGGAGCGCAGTAGAGCGCAGTTATCTGCGTACGGCAGTGTACAGCACAAAAGTCTATACTATCCTATCCTAACCTAACCAAACGTTACTTACCCAAGCGAAATCCAACACAGCCTAGCATGACAAGACCACCATTGCTAGCCCAACAGGTTCAAGCTGAATGTAGAACAACACCGTAGTGCGAAGAAATCCGCCTCATTGCAGTGTGTGGCCATAAAATCAAAGGTATCCCATCCATACCTGAAGTAACGCAATCAAACCCATCGTAGTACATCCCAACGTAAGGTGCAGCGACCGCTATTGATGGCCTCCCCGGAGCAAAGCAGAATGTAGCAGAGTACAGCAGGTCACAGAAATATGCCGAATAACAGTGTATAGCACGAAGGACGTAGTTATCCTAACCAAACATAGCCCAACCTATCCGAACCGAATATAATCTAACTCAAAGTAACGTGCGACGACCACTATTGCTCAACGCCCCAGAGCAGGGCAGAGTAAAGTAGAGCAACGTGTAGCGCAGAAATGCAGCGAATAGCACTGTATGGCACAAAAGTCAAAGAAATCCTAACTATGCATTCCAAACCTACGCTAACGGAACTTAACATTCCTCAACCTCACGTGCCGATACCAATATTAGTGACCACCCCAGAGCGAAGCAGAACATATCAGAGCACACTAGAGCGCAGAAATCCACCGAATAGCAGCGTAAGGCACGAAGGTGTAAGCCTTTCTATCCTAACCTAGCCAAATATGACATAGGCAAACTCATCATAGCCCAACCAAACGTGCCGGGACCACTATTGCTGGTCTTCGTAGATCCAAGTAGAGTACACTAGAGCAGAGCAGAGCGCAGAAGTCCACTGGATTGCAGTGTATACCATAAAAGTCAGACGTACACTGACAAAACATGACCTTACATAACCGATCCAAACGTACTGTAACCAAGCACGACGTGACGAGTCCAATATTTCTGGCATCCGCAGAGGCAACCAGGGCATATTAGAGCACAATAGATCGCAGGAATCCACCGAGTAGCACCGAATGGCGCTGAAGTCAGTGTAGCGTATCCTAACATAGCCAACCGTGGCATGCTCAAACGTAATATAGCTCCACCGAACTTGACTGGGCCACCATTGCTCGCCGCCACAGATAGAAGGAGAATGTATCAGAGCACAGTGTAGCGCAGATTTCCACCGCATTGCAGTGAATAGAACAAAAGCCGTAGATATTCCATCGTAACCTGGTCAAACCTAACCAACCGTAACATTACCAAACGTTGCCTAACAGAACCTATCGCGACACGACCACTATTGCTGGCTCCCCGCAGTGTCGATCACAGCAGAGCAGGGCACAGTAGAGCACAGAACGCCACCAAACAGCAATGTACAGCACAAGAGTCAATGATATCCTAACCTAACCAGACCCAACCTAACCTAACCAAACTTAGAATAACTAAACCTAACGTGCCGCGGCCACTATTGCTGGCTTCCCCAAAGATGTGCGGCATACAATAGAGCACAGTAGAGCACCAAGGAGCATAAAATATCAATTTAGAGCACATAAGTCAGAGCTGCCATGACCAAACCCAAACTAAACTAACCTAAGCAAACGTTATCTAATCAAAACTAACGCGCCGCGACCGGCTTTGCTGGCCTCCACGGAGCCAAGCAGGACATAATAAAGGAGGGTAGAGCGCAGAAATCCATACAATCGCAGTGTATAGCAGAAAACTCGGTGCTGTCCTAACCTAGCTGATGCTAACGTAACCCAGCCAAACGTATTGTATCTCAACCTTAAGTGCCGAGACCAACATTACTGGCCTCCCCAGAGACAAGCAGAACATACTAGAGCACAATGGAGCTTAGCGACCCACAGAATTCCAGTGCATACCAGGAAAGTCAAATCTATCCATACCTAACCCAAACTAACGTAACGTAACCGAACTTACCCTAACTCGAACCAACGGGCCCAAACAACAATTGCTGGCATCCCCATGGTCGAGCAGATTATTGTGCAGCAACGTAGAGCGTAGCAACGACCGAATAGCAGTGTATAGCACAAAAGACAAAGCTACCCTCCCCTAGCCTATCGAAACGAGATACAACCAAACGACACCTATCTTAACCTAACGTACCACGACCGCTACTGCTACTGCTGGCCTCCCCAGGGCCAGGCAGAATATACTAGAGCACAGCAGAGCGCAAGGCGCCACCAAATAGGAGTGTATAGCACAAAGATCAAAGATACCCTTACATAACATGACCTAACCTAACCAAACCATACGTAGAATATCTAAACCTAACAAGACAGGACCTCCATTTCTGGCCACCCCGGAGCCAGGCAGAACATACTGGATCACAGTAGGGCGCAGAAATCCGCCGAATAGCAGTGTACACCACAAGAGTCAAGGTAGCCTGTCCTAACTTTGCCAAACATAGCGTAACAAAACGCAACCTAATTCAACCTAACAGGACGAGGGCACTATTGCTGGCCTCCACAGGGCGAAGCAGAATGTACTATGGAGTAGTTGTGCGCAGATATCCACCGAACTGTAGATAACAGCTCACGAGGCGAAGATGTCCTAACCTAACCTAACCAAACGTGACGTAATTCAGTGTAACGTGACGCGGCCACTGCTTCTAGCCTCCCCACAGCAGAGCAGAATGCAGTACAGCTCAGTAGATCACAGAAATCCACCGAATAGCATGGTATAGCAGGAAAGTCAAAGCATTCCTAACCAAACAGAACCTAACCAAGCTTGACCAAACGTAACGGAACTCAACGAAACTTGCCACGATCACCATTGCATGCCTCCACTGAGTCGAGCAGACTATAGTAGAGTAATATCGAACGCATAAGTACACCGAATAGTAGCGTACACCACAGAAGTTGGGGATACCCTAACCAAACATGGCATAACGTAACCTAATCGAACCTAGCATAACACAGTGTAACTTTCGGCGACCGTTATTGATGGCCATCCTAGAGACAAGCAGAGCACTTAAGAACACACTACAGCGCAGAGATACACCGAATAGCAGTGTAGTGCACAAAAGCCAAGTATATCATAACCTAACCGATCTAACCTATCCTAACCAAGCGTAGTGTATTTCAACTTAACGTGCCGCGACCGCTATTGGTGGAATTCGTATCGCCAAGCAGAGCATATAGGTGAACATCAGAGCGTAGATATACACTGAATAGCAGTGTATATCACAAAAGTCGAAGTAGCCTATCCCAACCTAGCTAAACGTAACAAACCCAAACGGAGTGTAATCCAACGAAACACGTCGTGACCGCCGTTGCTGGCCTCCACAGGGACAAGCAGAAATACTAGCGCGCACTAGAGCGCAGAAACTCACCGCATTACCGTGAATAGCACAAAAGCCGTAGATACCCTAGCATAACCTGACCTAACCTGACGTAGGCAAACGTAGCACAAGAAGATATGACGTACCGCGGTCACTGATCTTGGCCTGCCCATAGCCAAGCAGAATGTAGTAGAGCACAGTGGATGGCAGAAATACACCGAATAATACTTTGTAGCACGAAAGTGGCAGCCAACCTGACCGAACATAGCCTAACCTGACCTAACCGGACGTGACATAACATAACCTAACGTGACGCGGCCGCTACTGATCGCCTCTCCATACCCGAACAGAGTGTAGTAGAGCAATATAGAGCGCAGAAATCCAACGAATAGCGGTTTACAGGACAAAAGCCTAAGAAATCCTCTCCGAGCCTACCGAACCTAACCTAACGGAACATATCCCTTCTCAACCTGACGTGCCGAGACCACTGTTACTGGCCTCCCCAGAGCCAAGCAGAGAATGGTATAGCACAATGGAGCGCGGAGAATCACAGAATAGCGGTGTATAGCACAAAAGACAAAGTAGCATATTGGAACATAATCAAGCGTAGCATACACAGACGTAACCTAACTCAGCCTAACATGACGAGAACACGGTTGCTGGCCCTCCACAAAGGCATGCAGAATGGGCTAAAGCGCAGTAGTGCGCAGAAACCCGCGGCGTTGCAGTGAATAGCACAAGAGTAGAGAATATCCTAGCCTGACCAGAACAATCCTAACCTAACCAAACGTAACCTAACTCAACCTAACGTGCCGAGACAAATATAGTTGACATTCCGATAGCTAAGCATAATATAGTGGAGCGTAGTACAGCGAAGCAATACTCCGAATAGCAGTGTATAGCACGAAAGTCTAAGTTAACCTGACCGGGCCTAACTTAACCTAACATAACCAAGCGTATCCTAACTCAACCTAACATGACGAGAACCATTTTGCTGGCCCTCCATTGACGAGCAGAGTAGAGTAGAGCAATGTAGAGCGCGGAGATCCGCCGGATAGATGTGTATAGCACAAATGTCAGTGCTATCATATCCTGCCCTATACAAACGTAGCACAAACAAACGCTAACTTATCGCCACGTATAGCGCCACCATAACTTTCCCCAGCCTCCCCACTCTCGAGGAGATTATGGTTGAGCACCGTTGAGCACAGAAATCCGGCGAATAGCAGTGTATACCTCGAAAGACTAAGCTATTTGAACTTAACGCAGACTAACTTAACGCAGCCGAACGTAGCATAGCCTAATCGGACGTGCCGAGACCGCCATTGCTGGCCTCCGCAGAACCGAGCAGAGCATATTAGAGCAATATTGATCGCAGAAGTCCTCCGAAGAAGCTGTTTCTGGCATGAGGGTCAAAGCTGCCCTATCCTATCCTAACCAAGCGTAACATAACCACACCTAATGTATCTCAACCCAAAGTGCCGAGACCATAACAGCTGCTCTTCTCAGAGACAAGTAGGGCATACTAGAGTATAGTTGAGCGCAGAAATCCACTGAATTGCTGTGCATAGCATAAAAGTAGGACCTGTCCTAATCAAACGTATCCTAACCTAGCATAGCCGAACGTATCCTGCCTCAACATAACGTAACGAGGATATTATTGCAGGCCTTCCATGTGCCAAGCTGAACATGCTAGAGCACTGTAGAGCGGTGAAATTCACCGGATATCAGTATGTACCGCGAAAGTCGTATCCATCCTGACCTAACCATAGCAAATGAAACGTAGCCAAACGTAGCCTGAGTCAACACCACGGCACGAGGCCGCTATTACTGTGCTCCCCAGGGTCGAGCAGTGTACAGTAGGGCAACGTAAGGCGTAGAAATCGACCGAACAGCATTTTATAGCATAAAAGTCCTCTATCCTCTCCTAACCTCTCCATTTGTAATACAACAAAACGCAACCACACTTAAGCTTACGTGCCGAGGCAACTATTGCTGGCCTCCCCAGAGCCAAGCAGAATATACTAGTTCACAGTAGAACCCAGAAGGCCACCAAATAGCAGTGTATTGGGTAAAAGTCGAAGATATTCTAACGTAACCTGACAAAGCCTAACCTAATTGAACGTAGGATATCTAAACCTAACGAGCCGAGTCCTCTACTGCTGGCCGCCACAGAGTCAGGCAGAAAATATTAGAACAAGTAGAACGCAGAAATCCACCGAATAGCAGTGTATAACATGGAAGTCAAAACCATCCTAACCAAGCGCAGCCCAACTTAACCAAACCGAACAAGCCTACCTCAACATATTGTGTCGCGATCACTATTGCTGTCCACCCCTGATTCGACTAGAGCATAGTAGATCAAAGTATATGGAAGATTTCCACCGAATAATAGTGTATAACGCGAAAGACATAGCTAACAGTACATAACCCAAACAAACAAAGCCTAACCAAACGTAACATTGCTCAACATACAGTGCCGAGACCACCATTACGGAACTCCCCTGAGCCGAGCAGAGTATAGCAGAGCTATGTGCATCGTAATTATATTCCGAATGGCAGTGCATAGCACAAAAGTCAAATCTACCCTATAGTAGCCTATCCAAACGTAATATAGGCGTACGTAAAAGAACTTAAGCTAACGTGCCGAGACCACAATTGTTGGTCTCCCCAGAGTCAGGCAGAGGGCATTACAGCACAGTAGAGCGTCGGAATCGAACGCACAGCATTGTGTAACGCGAAAGTCAAAGCTATCCGGTGCTAACGACGCCAAATCTAACGAAACTAAGCGTAACATAACTTAACCAAACGTGCCAAGACCACTACAGCGGGCCTCCCCAGAGACAAACAGAATATACTCTCGCACAGTAGAGCGCATGGAGCCTCCAAATGGCACTGTATAGCACGAAAGACGAAGGTATCGTAACCAAGCCGGACCAATAGAAGCCTAACCAAACGTAGACCAACTGTACCCATCGAGCCGAGTCCACCATTGATGGTCTCCCCGTCGCAAAGCAGAAAATTTTGGAGGAGCGTCGAGCGCTGAAGTCCATTGAATGGCAATGTATTGCAGAAAAGTCAAAGCTATCCTGACCTAGCCCTGACTAACCTAACATAATTAAGCGTAACCTCGTTCAACCTTACGTGCCCAAACCACCATTTCTGGCCTACGCAGGGACACGCGGAGCATATTAGAGCAAAGTAGTTAGTAGAAATCGGCCGCATAGCATTGTATAGCGCAAAAGTCAGAGATATGCTGACAAACCTAACCTAACCTAACCAAACCGAACGTAACAAAACACAAATACACGTGTCACGACCACTACCGTTGGCGTCCCAGAGACAAGCAGAATATGATAGAGCACAGAAGATCACAGAAGTCCACCGAATAGCAGTGCATAGCAGAAAGTCAAAGGCATCCTGAGCGAACTTAACCTAACCTAGCCTAACCATACGTAACATGACTACACCGATTGTGCCGCGACAACACGTTCTGCTCCCCGAGAGAATAGTATATGCTAACAGAGCAATGCTGAGCGCAGATATCTACCGATTAGCCGTTTATGGCGCTGTAGTCATAGCTGCACTAACCAAATCTAACCTAACCTATCCATGCCAACCGTAATCTAACTAAACCCAGCGTGCCGAGACCGCTATTGCTGGCCTCCCGAGAGTCAAGCAGAGTATAGAAGGGCAATATAGAGCGCATGAACACACCGAATAGCAGTGTATAGCACAAAAGTCTAAGCTATCCAATCCTATTCGGACCTGGCGAAACATAACAAAACGCAGCATATCTCAGCCGAACGTGCCGAGACCCATACCTCTGGCATCCCCATAGCAGAGCAGAAAATACTAGAGCAGAGTAGAGCGCCTAAATCCGCCGTAAAGCAGTGTATAGCACACAAGTCAAAGCCATTCGTACCAAACTTCGGATAACTTGACATAACTGTACGTAACCTAACACAACCAAACGTGCCATGACCGCTATTGCTGGCATCCCGACATACCAGCAGAGGCTAGTAGAGCAATGCAAAGCGCGGACATCGGCCTAATAGCAGTGTATAGTGGAAAAGTCAATGCTACTCTAACCAAGCCTACCTCAACGAAGCCAAGCCAAACGCAACCTATCTCAAAACAAATGTGCAACGAACATTGTTGCTGGCCTCCCTGGAGACAAGCCGAACATATTAGAGAATAGTAGAGCGCAGAAATACACAGAATAACAGTGCATAGACAAAAGTCAAAGTTGCCCCAGAATATCCCAGCAAAACCTAAAACAACATGACGTAGCCAACCTCGCCTTAATGTGCCGCAAACACCATAGCTGTCCTCCCCTGGGCCAGGCGGTACATATTAGAGGAGTGTAGGGACCGTAAATCCATAGAATTGCAGTGTATAACAGAAAAATCAAAGCTATCCAAACATTAACCATTCCAAGAAAAACTAACCAAACGTAACCTAACACAACCTAACATTCCGCGGCCACTATCTCTTGCCACCCCGGAGCAATGAAAAGCCTATTAGAGAAGAGTAGAGAGGAGAAATTCAACGAAAAGCAGTATGTAGCACAAAAGACGAAGGTTCCCAGTCCTAACCCAACCGTTCGTGAAGCAACCGAACGTAGCGAATCTCAACTTAGCGTGCCTCCAACACTATTCCTGACATCCCCAGAGCCAGGCAGAACGTATTAGAGTAGTGTAGGGCGCAGAAATCCATATTCTCGTAGTGTACAGCAGAAAAGTCGAGGATAAACAAACCTAATGCAAACTATCATATCCTAACCTATCGTAGAAAAGCTCAAAGTAACAAGCCGCGACCACTATTTCTGGCCTCCCCAGGGACTATCAGACTATGGTAGAGCACAGTGGAGGGCAGGGATCCACCGAATGTCTGTGTATAGCACGAAAGTCAAAGCTACCCGAAGCAAACCTAAGCTAATCCATCCTATCCAAGCGTAACGTAACACAACCTAACGTGCCACGATCACTATTGCTTGCTTCCTGAGAGTCGAGCAGAGTAGAATAGAGCAATGTAGCGCGCAGAAATCCCGTGAATAGCAGTGTAGAGCACAAAAGACAAAGATATTCTATCCTAAGCCATACAAACGTATTATAGCCAAACTCAACATAACTTATCCTAACGTGCCGCGAAGAATATCGCTGGCATCCACAGCTCCAAGCAGCATATACTAGAGCCCAGTGGAGCGCAGAGAGCCACACAACGGCAGAGTACAGCACAAAAGTCAATGACATCCCAACATAGATTGACCTGACCTAATCTATCCAAGCGCAGAATAACTAAATCTTACGCGCCGAGACCTATTTTGCTGACTCACCCAGTAGCAAGCAGTACACATTAGACAAAAATGGAGCGCAGAAATCCACCGACAGCAGTGTAAAACACAAAAGTCAAAGCCATCATAACCAAACGTAACCTAACCTAACATGACCAAACGTCACGCGACCCATCCTAGGTGACACGACCGACATTTCTGGTCTCCCTGGGGAGGAGCAGGGTATAGTAGAGCTACGAAGAGCACGGAAATCCACGGAATAGCAGTGTATAGCGAAAAAGTTAGAGCCATCCTTTTCTAACCTAGCAAAACGTGTCATAGCCAAGCGTAACATAACACGAAATAACGTGCCGCGACCACTATTGCTAGCCACCACGGATACGAGCAGAGTATAGTAGAGCAATGTAGAGTGCAGAAATCCCCCGCATTTCAGTGTACAGCGCAAAAGTCTAAGATATCCTACGCTAACACCAGCAAGCCTAACCAAACGAAACGTAATCTAACTGTAACTAACGCGCCGCGGCCTCTGTTTCTGGCCTCCCCTGAGCGAAGCAGGGCATACCAGATTTCATTGGTGCGCAGAAATCTACCGAATAGCAGTGTATAGCACAAAAGTCAAAGCTGCCTTTGCCTAACCTAACAAAATGAAGCATAGCCAAACGTTGCGCAACTCCACCTAACCGCCCTACACCACTATTGCCGACCTCCGCAGAGTCATGCAGATTATACTACAGCGCAGTAGATCACAGAAATCCGCGGCGACGCAGTTTAAAGCACAAAAGTCAAAGATAACCGAACCTAGCCTGACATAGCCTATAACAAGCAAACGTTACGTAACTCAGAATAAGGTGCCGAGACGACAATTGCCGCATTTCGCAGATAACAGCTGAACATATCAGTTCACGGTGGAGCGCAGAAGTCCACGGAATAGCAGTGTATAGCACAAATGTCAAGGCAACCCTCTCCTAACCTAACCAATCGTAACACAGCCGAATGTATCCTAACTCAATCTAACGCGCAGCGCCCAATATTTCTGGCCCCCCAGAGTCGCGAAAAATACAGTAGAGCACAGCAGGAGGCAGCAATCCACTGAATAACAGTCTATGCCAAGAAACTCAAAGCTGCCCAGATCTAACCCAAACAAGCATAGCCTAACCAACGTAGCATGACAAAACCTCACCTGCCGGGACCACATTTGCTGGCCTCCCCAGGGTCAAACAGAGCATATAAGAGCACAGCATAGCGCTGCAGTCCACCGAATAGCAGTATGCAGCACAAAAGTCAGTGTTACCTTCTCCCACGCTGACCAAACGTAACATAACCATACATAGCCTAAATCAAACCAACGTGCCGGGACCGCCATTACTGGCATCCACAGAACCGAGCAGAGTATAGTGGAGCAATGTGGAGAGTAGAAATCCACCGAATAACAGTGTAAAGCACAAAGTCCAAAGCCATCATGACCAAACCTATCCAAGCCTAGCCTAGCCAAACGTAACCTAACACAAACTATCGTGTCACGACCACTATTGCTGGCGGAGCCAGAGACGTGCAGAGTGTAGCAGAGCAATGTAGAGCGCAGAAGTCCACCGAATAGCTGTGTATACTACGAAAGTCAAAGCTATGCGAACCTAACCCAATCCAGCATAACCTAACCAAACGTAGCATAACCTAACGTAACGTGCGGAGACCGCAATGGCTGGCCTCCGCAGAGCCAAGCAGAGCATATTAGAGCAATGTAGAGCGCAGAAGTCCACCGACATGCTGCGCATGTCGCAAAAGTCAATGATACCCTCTCCTATCCTAACCAAACGTAACAAAACCGAACGTAGCATAAATTAACATAACGTGCCGGCGCCTCTCTCTCCGGCCTGTCCGTAGTCGAGAGGAGTAGTAGAGCAATGTAGAGAGTAGAAATACACCGAAAAACAATGTGTGGCACAAAAGTCAAAGATATTCCGTCCAAACTTGGCCTTACCTGAGATAACAATATGTAGCCTAACAAAACATAACACGCCGATGCCTCTATTGCTGGCATGCCCAGAGCCAAGCTGCAAATAGACGAGCACAGCGGGGTGCAGAAATACGCCGAATAGCAGTGTATAGCAAAAATGTCAAAGCTATCCCCTTCTAATATATCCAAACGTGATATAATCAAACGTATACTAACATAACCTAACGTGCCGAGACCACTGTTGCTGGAATCCACTCAGCAAAGCAGAATATACCACTGCGCAGTAGATCGCAGAGAACCACCACATAGCAGCGTATAGCACAAAAGTCAATCATATCACAACCAAACGCCACCATGCCTAACCTAACGTAACGTAGTCTAACTAACCTTAACTAGCCGAGACCACCGTTTTTGGCCTCCCAGTTCCAAGCAGAATGTATTAGAGCACAGTAGAGTGCAGAAATCCTTGGAATAGCAGAGTACAGCGCAAAAGTAACAGCTAGCCCCCTTACACTAACAAAACGTAACATAACATAACGTAGCATTAGTAAAACTTTCCAGCCGGGACCACAATTAATGGCCTCCCGAGAGTAGGGCAGAGTACAGTAGAGCAGTGTAGAGAGAAAAATCTACCGAAATGCAGTGTATGGCACGAAAGTCAAAGCTATCCGTACCTAACATGGCCTATCGTAACCTAAGCATGTGTAGCCTGACTCAACGCAACGCGCCGAGGCCGCTATTGCTGGCCTCCCCAGAGCCGAATAGAGCATATTAGAGCACAGTATAGCGAAGAAGTTCACCGAACAGCAGCATATAGCACAAAAGTCAATAATACCACCGCCTACTGTATCCAAATGTGACATAACAATAGACAGCCTAAATTGACCAAACCGGGAGGGACGCCAATCACCGGCCACCCCACGAAAATCAAAGCAATGCAAACCTAACCCAAACGAACGTAACCTATCCAAACGTAGCATAAACCATCCTAACGCGCCGCTGCCAGTATTGCCAGCCACCTAAGAGCCAAGCAGAGCATACTACGGGGGAGCAGGGCGCATAAATCCATAGAATCGCAGCGTACATGGGAAAAGTCGGAACTATCCAAACCTAACCCAAGCAAACGAAACAATGCCAAACGCGTCCTCTCAAAACCTAATGTGCCGAGACCACATTCACTGGCATCCCCTGAGCCAAGCAGTACATTCAAGGTCACAGTAGAGCGCAGAATTGCACCGCAATACACTGTACAAGACAGAAGCCAAAGGTATCCTATCCTAACCCAAACGGACCGAACATAACCAAACGAAACCTAACTCAGGCTAACGTGCCAAGACCACTATTGCCGTCTTTACCCGAGCTGAGCAGAACATATTACAGTACAGTATAACGTAGAACTTCACCGACCATTTGTATATAGCACAAATGTCAATGCTATCACATGCTACCCTAACAAACTGTAACATAAACAAACGGAGCCTAAATAAGGCTAACGAGCCGGGACCGCTATTACTTGCCACCTTAGAGACAAGCCGAGATCATTAGAGCACAGTAGGGCGCATAAATGCAGCGAATCGCAATGTATACCACTAAAGTCAAACCAATGCTTAACTAACCCAATCCAACCTGTCAAAACCATATGTAATTCAACTCAACCAAGCGTGCCGCGACCAGTATTACTGACGTCCCCAGAGTCAATCAGGACGTCCTGTAGCACAATAGACCGCGGAATTCAGCCGTATTACAGTGTACAGGGGAGAAGTCCAAGATATCCTAACATAACCCAAACAAACCGAACCAAACCGATCGTAGCCTGACTCAAACTAATGTGCCCAGACGGTCATTGCTGTCCTCGGCAGAGCCAATCAGAATTCACCAGAGCGCAACGGAGCGCAAAAATTCTCCGCATTGCGGTATAAGGCACACAAGTCAAAGGTAACCTAACCTAACCTGACATAACCTGACCCAACCAAACGTAGCCTAACCCAAAGTAACGTGCCGATACCCTTATTGATGGTCCTCGCATAGACAAGCTGAACAAATTAGAGCACAGTAAAGCGCAGATATCCACCGAATAACCGTGCATACCACAAAAGCAAGATTGG
>NW_016911223.1:54178-70113 GCF_001483705.2 Eufriesea mexicana | reverse complement strand
GGCCGCTATTACTCCCCACCACAGATTCGAGAAGAGTATAATACAGCAATGTAGAGAGCAGATATCCACCGTATAGCAGTGTACAGCATGAAAGACAAACATAGCCAGGCCGGGCTTGACATAATCTAACATAACCTAACGTAACATAACTAACTCCACGTGTCGAGACCTCTATTGCTGGCCTCGCCACAACCAAACAGAAAATACTGGAGCACAGTGGAGCGCAGTCACCCGAGGATAGCAGTGTATACGGCACAAGTGTGTAAACTAACCTAACCTAACCTCACCAAATGTAGCACGTCCAAACCTAACCCAACACTACTTCACATGACGAGACCACTATTGCTGTCCCCCACAAATACAAGCGGAATGTACTAGAGCACAGTAGTGCGCAGAAATCCACCGCATTGTAGTGAAAAGCACAAAAGTCGAAGGTACACTGACCAAACATAGCCTAACCATACGTAGCATCACTCAACATAACGTGCCGCGGCCGCTGCTCCTGGCCTCCTAATAGCCTAGCAGAGTGTAGTTGAGCACAGTAGATCACAGGAAACCACCGAATAATAGGGTATAGCATGAAAGTCAAAGCCTTCCTGACCAAACGTAACCTAACCTAAGTTTTAATATTATTATACAGCGCAAAAGTCTATGACGTCCTCTCCTAGACCAACCAAGCGTAACAACCAAATGCGGCGTAAATGAAACTAACACGCCGGGACCGCCATTACTGGCACCCCCTGCGCCGAGCAGAGTATACTAGAGTAATGTAGAGAGTTGAAATCCAGCGAATAGCGGTGCACAGCATAATAATCGAAGATATGCTGACCAAACCTGACCTAACTTGACGTAACCAAACGTAGCCTGACCCAACGTAATGTGCCGATACCGCTCTTGCTGGCCCTCCCGTAGCCGAGCTGATCATATTAGAGCACAGCAGAGTGCAGAAATCCGCAGAATGGCGTTGCATATCACAAAAGTCAAAGGTTGCCCCTTCTAACACAACCAAACGTAACCTGACACAATCGAACGTGACGCGACAACTATTGCTGTCCTGCCCAGAGCCGAGCAGAACATATTAGAGTAGAGTAGAGCGCAGAAATTGAACGAATAGCATTGTATAGCGCAAATGTCATAAATATCCTTGCCTAACCTAACCAAACATAACACAGCCAAACGTAACCTAGCCCGACCTAAGGTGCATGGACAACAATTGCTGACTTCTGCAGAGCCAACCAGAATTTACTAGAGCGCAGTTGAGCGACGAAAACAACCGAAAAACAGTGTAAAGCACGAAAGTCAAATCTATCACCTTCTAACATATGCAACCGTAGTATAAAGAATCGTTGGCGTAACACAACCTAACATGCCGCGACCACGATTTCTGGCATCACCAGAGCCAAGCGGAACATAATAGCGGATTGTAGAATGCAGAAATCCATAGATTCGCAGAGTATGCTAGAATGCTCCAAGCAACCCAAGCCTAACCCAAACCGACAGAACCTAACCGAACATAGGATACCTCAACATTACGTGCCGTGACCACTATTACTGGCCTCCGGAGAGTCTCAAAGAGCATAGGAGAGCTATGCAGACGTTAGAAACCCATCGAATATCAGTATATAGCGCAAAAGTCAAAGCTACCGCGTCTTTACCTATCCTAACTTAATACAGCCGAACGTAACCTAACTCAACTTAACGTGCTGAGACCACATTTTCAGGCCTCCCTAGAGCTAAGCAGAATGCACTAGAGCACAGTACAGCACAGAAAGCCACCAAATGGCAGTGTGTAGCACAAAAGTGGAACATACCCTAACCTGACCTGACCTAACCTAACAGAGCCGATCGTAGCCTAACTCAACATAATGGGCCAATGCCACTAATGTTGCCTTTCCCAGAGACAAGATGATTTCATAAGAGGAGAGTAGAACGCAGAAGCCCATATAATGGCAGTGAATGGCTGAAAAGTCGAAGCTATAGTAACCTGACCCAGACTAACCTAACCTAACCGAACGTAACATAACTCGAACTGACGTGCCGAGACCACCATTTGTGGCATACCTAGAGCCAAGCAGAGCATATTAGTGCTGGGTAAGGCGCAGAAATCCACCGAAAAGCAGTGTATGGAAGAAATGATAGATCTATCCTCTGCTAACGTAGCCAAACGTATCATGGCCAAACGTAACCTAACCCATCCTAACGTGCCGAGACCAAAATTTCTGGCATACGCTGAGCTAAGCAGAATATACTAGAGAACAGTAGAGCATAGAAATCGACCGCACTGCAGTGAACCGCCCAAAAGTCAGAGATATCCTGACCAGACCTAACATATCCTAACCAAGCGTTACATAGCTCAACATGACGTGCCGATACCTCTATAGCTGACTCTCCCTCAGCCAAGCAGAATATACCAGAGCACCGTAGATAACAGAAATGCGTGTCGTTGCAGTGTGAGGCACAAAAGTAGAGATATCCCAACCCATCCTGACCAAACCCAAACCATCCAAGCGTAGCCGAACTCAAAATAATGAGCCGATGTCACTATTGCAGTCTTTCCCAGGGCCGAGCTGAGCATTTTAGAGAACATTTGAATGCAGGGATCCGCAGAATTTAAGTGTACAGCACATCAGCCATAGCTATCATCTCCTAGCCTAACCAATCGTTACATAGCCGAACGTAACATAACACAGCCTAACGTGTAGCGACCTCTACTGCTTGACTTCACAGAGTCGAGCAAAGTGTGGTAGAGCGAGTAGAGCGCAGAAGTCCACCGAACAACAGTTTTTGCCTCGAAAGTCAAAGCTAACCAATCCGACCCCAAACAAGCGTAACCTAACCAAGCGTAGCCTAACTCAAACTAACGCGCAGCTACCACTATTGTTGGCATCCGCAGAGTCACGCAAATCATATTAAAGTATGGCAGGGCGCAGAAATCCGTCTGTTAGCAGTGTTTAGCGCATACGTTGAAACCATCATAACCGAACCTAGCCCAAGCTAGCCTAACCAAACGTAGCGTAACTTAACCTATCTTGTCACAGCACCTATTACTGGCCACCTCAGAGCCGAGCTGGGCATATTATGGCAATGTAGAGCGAAGAAATCCGCAGAGCAGTAGCGTATGGCACAAAATTCGAGGCTATCATAACCTAACCTAACCAAACGTAACATAACCAAACGTAACCAAATCCAACCAAACGTTCGTAGACCTCTATTACTCGCCTCCCCATCGCCGAGTAAAACATATTGGAGGGGAGTGGAGCGCAGAAGCCCATATAATGGCAGCGTATAGCAGGAAAATCGAAGCTATCCTGACCAGACCCATACCAACCTAACCCATCCGAACGATGGCTAACTGAACCTTGCGAGCCGAAGCCACCACTGCTGGCCTCCAAAGAGGCAAGCAGTTCATATTAGAGCACAGAGGAGTGCAGTATTGCAACGAATAGCAGTGTATAGCACAAAATTCGTAGCTACCCCAGCCTAACATAGCCAAACATACCATAGCCAAACGTAACCTAACAAGATATAACGTACCTAGGCTACAGTTGCTGACTTCCACAGAGCCAACCAGAATAGAATAAAGCACATTAGAGAGCAGGAGCACGCCGCATTGCAGTGTAAAGCACAAAAGTCAATGATATCCTAACCGAACCTAACCAATCGTAACCTACCTCAACGTAACGTGCCGATACCACAGTCACTGGCGCTCCCGGAGCCAAGCAGAACATATTAATGCATAGTAGATAGCTGGACTCCGCCGAAGAGCAGTGAAAAGCGCAAAAGTCTCAGCTAGTCCCTCCTAACATAAACAATCTTAGCGAAACCAATCGTAACGTATCACAACCTAACGTGACGCGACCACTATAGCTGGCCTCCTCAGAGCAAAGCGGATCATATAAGAGGAGTGTAGAGAGCAGCAGACCATGGGATCACAGTGTAGAGCAGAAAATTCGAAACTACCCAAACCTGACTATAGCTAACTTATCCCAAACAAACGTAGCCTACCTCAACCTAATTTAGCGAGACCACTATTACTGGCGTGAACAGAGCCAAGGAGAACATATCAGTGCACAGTAGAGCGCAGAGACCTACCGTACTGCAGTGTATACCACAAAAGTGGAAGCGATCCTATCCAAACCTAACCAAACGTAACGTAACCAAAAGCAACGTAACTATTCCTAACGTGCCGACACCAATACTGCTGCTCTCCTCAGGGACTAGCAGAACTTATTAGAAGATAGTAGAGCGCAGATGTCCAAGGAATCGCAGTGCATAGCACTATAGTCGAAGCTACCCTGTCCTAACATAGCCAAACGTAACATAACAAAACGTTGTCTATCCCAATCTAAGGTGTCGAGGCTTCTATTCCTTTCCTTTCCTGAGCCAAGGTGAATACCGTAGAGAACAGAAGAACATAGAAATCCTCCAAATAACAGCGTACGACAAGAAAGCCGGAGCTATCCTGATCAATCATGACCTCACCTAATCTAACCAAGCGTAACCTATCAAAAGCTAACGTGCCATGAGCTCTATTGCTCGCCTCCAATGAGACGAGCTGAGTATGGCCCAGCGACGGAGAGCGCAGAAATCCACCGAATAGCAGTGTATAGCACAAAACTTCAAGATACATTAACCTAACCTAACCGAACGTAACATAATCGAACGTAGCCTGACCCAACATAACGTGCCACGACCACAGCTGCTGGAATCCACGGAGCCTAGCAGAATGTAGTAGAGCACAGTAGATCACAGAAATCCACCGAAAAGCACTCTATAGCACGAAAGTCAAAGGCACACTGACCAAACTTAGCATAACCCAACCTATCCAAAAATAGCCTAACACAACCTAACGTGCCGCGGTCACTATTGCTCGCCTCCCCAGAGTCGTGCAGAGTGTAGTACAGCAATGTAAGACGCAGAAATCCTCCGTATAGCAGAGTATAGCACAAAAGTCGAGGATATTCATACATAACCTGTCGTAACCAAACGTAGCATAACTCAACATAACGTGCCGCGACCGCTGTTGATGGCATCCGCGGGGCCAAGCAAAGCATATTAGAGCACATTAGAGCGCAGAAATCCTCCGAATAGCAGTGTATACCACAAAAGTCTAAGTTAACCTGACCGAGCTTAACATAACCAAGCTTAACCAAGCGTAACCCAAAAAAACCTAACGTGCCAGGACTACTATTTGTGTCCTCCCAAGATCCAAGCCGAAAATATTAGAACGCTGTAGATCGCGGAAAACCGAGTATGGCAGTGTATACCGCAAAAGTCTAAACCACCGTATCCTAACTTCACCAAACGTAATACAACAGAACGTATCACACTTCAGCCCAATGTTCCGAGACCACTATTGCTGTCCTGCGCAGAGCCAAGCAGGATACTCTAGAGAGCAGCAGAGCGCAGAAATCCAGCGCACTGCAGTGTACAGCACATGAGGCAGACATACGATGACATAACATGTAATAACCTAACCTACCCGAACGAAGTATAACTCAACCTAACTGGACGGGATCAATATTCATTGCCTCTCCAGAGCCAGTTAGAGCATACTAGAGCACATTAAAGCGCAGAAACACACCGAAAGGCACTGAAAAGCACAAGAAGGCGAAGATGACTGACCTAACCTAGCCAAACGAAACAAAACCAAACGCAACCTAACACAACCTAACATGGCGAGGACACTATTGCTGGCCTCCACAGAGACAAGCCCCATGTAATAGGGCGCACTGGTGCCCAGAAATCCGGCGCATAGTAGTGAATATCACAAAAGCCTTAGATATCCTAGCATAACCTAACCATGGTTAACATAACGAAATGCATCGTAACTCAACATAAAGAGACGCGACCACTGCTCCTGGCCTCCTCACAGCCAAGTATAATATAGTAGAGCACAGCAAATCACAGGTATCCGCCGAATAAATGAGAATATCAAGAATGTCAAAGCTACCCTAATCTAACCAGGTCTAACCAAACCTAAGCAAATGTAACAGAACTCAACCTAACGTGCCGAGATCACTATCGCTGACCCCCAGAGGCAAGCAGACAACATAAGAATGCAGTAGAGCGCAGAAATCCAAAGAATAGCAGTGTATGTCGCAAAAGTCAAAGTTATGCTACTCTAATATAGCCATTCGTAGCATAACCAAACGTAACATAGCTCAACCTAACGTACCCCGAGCACAGTTGCGGCCGCCACAGGGTCGGGCAGATCTTATTAGAGGACAGAAGGGTGCAGAGGTCCACAGAAAAGCAGTGTATAGCACAAAAGTAATATCTGCCCAGACCAACCCCATGCTAACATAACGTAACCAAACGTGGCCCACGACAACGATCCGTGCCGAGGCCACTGCTTGTGGCCTCCCTAGGGACAAGCAGAAAGTAGCAGAGCACAGCCGAGCGCAGTAGACCACCGAACAACAGTGTATAAGGCGAAAGTCATAGCTACCCATACCGAAAGTAAACCAACCCGAACCAACCAAACGTAACCTAACACAACCTAACGTGTCGAGACTAATATTGCTGGCCTCCACAGACCCTAGTAGAAAGTATCAGAACACAGCAGTGCGCAGAAATCCGCGGATAGTTGTGTATAGCACAAAAGTATAGACCACCCTGTCCTAACCTCCCAAACGAAACAAAACCGAACGCAGCGCAGCTCAGCTTAACGTGCCAATGCTAGTCTTGCTTCCCTCCGGAGCCAAACAGGAAACACTGAAGCACAGCAGAGCGCAGAAGTCCTCCGCATTGCAGTGTATACCACAAAAGTCTAACACATCCTGGCCTAACTTGTCAGAACCTAGCCTATCCAAAGGTAGTGTAACCCAACATAACGTGACGAGACCAATATTTCTGACCTTCCAGAGCCAGGCAGAGCAAATGAGAGCGAAATAGAGCGCATAAATTCACCGAAGAGCAGTGAAAGGCACAAAAGTCGAGATGCCTATCCAAGCCTAGTCAAACGTGGCATAACCAAACGTAGCCGAAATAAACGAAACACGACGACACCACCATTGCTGCCCTCCACAGAGACAAGCAGAATATACTGGAGCACAGTAGAGCGCATTAATCCACCGCACTGCAGTGAATAGCACAAAAGCCGTAGATACCCTATCATATCCTGACATATTCTAACCTAACCTAACGCAGCATAACCCATCATGACATGCCGCGACCATTGCTCCTGGCCTCCCCAGAGCAAAGCAGATTGTAGTTGAGCACAGTAGACCACAAGAATCTGCCGAAAAGCAGTATACGGCACGAAAGTAGAAGAAGCATATACTACACAGACAACCGTGACATGCACAAACGTAGCCTAGCTTAATCTAACATGACGAGACCACAATTGCTAGCCTCCGCATTGACAAGAAGACTGTATTGAAGCACAGTAGTTCGCAGAAATCACCCGCGTTGCAGTGAACAGCCCATAAGTCGATGATATCCTAACCTAACCTGACCTAACCCAACTTAATCAATCGTAGCACAGCTCAACGCATCGTGCTGCGACCATAGCTCCTGGGTTCCACAGAGCCAAGCATAATGAAGTAGAGCACAGTAGGTCACAGAAATCCACCTGATAACTGTGTATAGCACGAAAGTCAAAGCTATCCTAAGCAAACCTTCCAAACCGGACCTAACCAAACGCAATCTAACTGAACCAAACGTGCCGCGGCCGCTATTGCTCCCCTCCCCAGAGCCAAGCGGACTATAGTAGAGAAATGTAGACCACAGAAACCCGCGGAATAGCGGTGTAAGGTACAATAGTCAAAGTAGCCTATCCTAACCTAGCCAGACGTAACATATTCAAAAGTAACATAAATATACCTAGCATGATAACACCTCTACTACTGACCTCCACAGCGATGGGCCGAGTACAATAGAGCACAGTAGCGCACGGAAATCCACCGCGTTGCAGTGAATAGCACAAAAGTCGAAGATATCCGAACATAACATAACCAAACCGAACTTAACCGAACGTAACATAACTCAACGTAACTTGTCTCGACCACTATTGCTCGCTACGGCAGAGTCGTGCAGAGTATAATAGAGCAGTGTAGAGCACAGAATTCAACGAATAGCAGTGTGTGTTACAAAAGTCGTGGATACCCTAACCCAACAATGTCTAACCTAACGTGACCTGGCATAACCTAACCTGAGCATACGTAGCGTAGCAGAACATGACATGACGCGGCCACTGGTGCATGCATCACCAGATCCAAGCAGAATACTGTCGGTATCCGTGGATAACTGGAATCCACCAAAAACTGTGAAAGGCACGAAAGCCAAAGCTATCCTAACCAAACTTAGCCCATCTTAACCTAACCAAATATAACTTAACTCAAAATAACGTGCACCTACTAGTGCTGCTAGCTGCCCCCAGAGCGGAGCAGTGTATAGTAGAGCACTATAGAGTGCAGAAATCCTCCTAATAGCGGCGTAAAGCACAAAAGTCAAAGAAATCCTATCGATGCCTTTACAACCTACCGTACCACACGCATCACAACTCAAGCTAACGCCCCGAGATCAGTATTTCTGGCCACCCCAGAGCGGAGCAGAACATATTGGAGCGCAGTAGTGCGCATAAATTCACCGTATAGCATTAAGTGGCACAAAAGTCTAAGCTACTCTGTCCTAACATAACCAAACGTGTCATATACTGACATAGCCTAAGCAAACCAAACGCGCCGGGATCACTATTGCTGGCCTGCAGAGAGCCAGGTACGAAATATGAGAGCGCAGTGGAGCGCAGGAATCAGCGTATAGCATTGTACAGCACAGACGTCTAAACAATCCTATCCAATCCTCACCAAACTTAACATAACCAATCGTGGCATAGCACAACCTAGCCTGCCGTGACCGCTATTGTTGGCCTCCCCAGAGCCAAGTGGAATATACTAGAGCACAGCAGAGCGCAGAGATCCACCGCATTGCAGTGTAAAGCGC
Organism: Eufriesea mexicana; assembly: GCF_001483705.2. NCBI lineage: Eukaryota > Metazoa > Arthropoda > Insecta > Hymenoptera > Apidae > Eufriesea > Eufriesea mexicana. The sequence goes on along the minus strand of NW_016911223.1, from coordinate 61,167 downwards.
AAAAGTCAAATATATCCTGACACAAGCTGACCATACCTTCCCTATCCAAACGAAGCTTATCGATACATAACGTGTCGAGATCAATATTGCTCGTATCCCCAGAGCCAGGCAGAGCACATTAGAGCACATTAAAGCCCAGAAATATACCGAATAGCAGTGAAGAGCACAGAGGTCAATGTAGCCTATTCCAACCTATCCAAACTTAACACAACCGAACGAACCATAACACAACATAACATGACGACACCACTACTGCTGGCCTGCACACAGACGAGCAGAGTGTACTAAAGCACAGTAGTGCGCAGAAAGCCACCTCATTGCAGTGAAAGGCACAAAAGTTGAATATATATTAACCTGAACTGACCTAACCTACCACAAACAACCGTAGCACAGCTCAAAGAAACGAGCCGCGACCACAGCGCCTGGCATGACCAGAGCCAAGCAGAATGTGGTAGAGCACAGTCGACCACAGAAATTCACCGAATAACAGTGTAAAGCGCGAAGGTCCATGCCATCCTAACCAAACTAGCCTAACCTAACCTAACCAATCGTAACATGACTCAACCTAACGTGCGACGGCCGCTATTACTCCCCACCACAGATTCGAGAAGAGTATAATACAGCAATGTAGAGAGCAGATATCCACCGTATAGCAGTGTACAGCATGAAAGACAAACATAGCCAGGCCGGGCTTGACATAATCTAACATAACCTAACGTAACATAACTAACTTCACGTGTCGAGACCTCTATTGCTGGCCTCGCCACAACCAAACAGAAAATACTGGAGCACAGTGGAGCGCAGTCACCCGAGGATAGCAGTGTATACGGCACAAGTGTGTAAACTAACCTAACCTAACCTCACCAAATGTAGCACGTCCAAACCTAACCCAACACTACTTCACATGACGAGACCACTATTGCTGTCCCCCACAAATACAAGCGGAATGTACTAGAGCACAGTAGTGCGCAGAAATCCACCGCATTGTAGTGAAAAGCACAAAAGTCGAAGGTACACTGACCAAACATAGCCTAACCATACGTAGCATCACTCAACATAACGTGCCGCGGCCGCTGCTCCTGGCCTCCCAATAGCCTAGCAGAGTGTAGTTGAGCACAGTAGATCACAGGAATCCACCGAATAATAGGGTATAGCATGAAAGTCAAAGCCTTCCTGACCAAACGTAACCTAACCTAAGTTTACAAAAAGTGACTTAACCCAACCTAACGTGCCGCGGCCGCTACTGCTCGCTTCGGAGAGTCTAGCAGAGTATAGTAGAGCAATGTAGACCGCAGAAATTCACGGAACAGCAGTGTACAGCCCAAATGTCGAGGATGACCTAACCTAACCATGCGTAACCTAACCTAACAAAACGCAGAATGTCGCAAAGTAACGTGCCGCGACCAAGGCTCGTGGCCTACTCAGAGCGAAGCAGAATGTAGTAGAGCACAGCAAATCACAGAAACACACCGTATAACAGGGTATAGCACGAAGGTCGATGCCGTCCTAGCCAAGTATCCCCCCCCCCCAAAACCAAGCAGATCATATTAGAGCGCAGAAGAGCCTAAAAGTCCAACGCATGGAAGTGCATAGACAAAAGTCAAAGCTATCGCATCCAAACCTAGCCAAGCCTTACCTAACCAAACGAAACACAACTCAATCCAACGTGCACTGACTACTAATTTCTGGCGTCCCCGCAGGCAAGCAGGGCGTGATAGCGCACAATAGGGCGCAGGAGACCACAGAATTGCAGTGTGTAGCACAAAGGTCATAGATATCCCAGCCTAACCCAGTATAACCTAACACAAATGAACACAGTCTAACTCAACCCAACGTGCCGAGACCACTGTTGCCGGCATCTGCATAGCCAAGCAGAGCGTATTGGAGAAGAGTAGAGTGCAGAAATCCACCGAACAGCGGCGTACAGCACGAAAGTCAAAGCTATCCTGTCCTAACCTCACCAAACGTAACCTAACTCAACCTATCGTGCCACGGCCGCTATTGCTTGTCACCGCAGAGTAGAGCAGAGTATGGTAGATCAATCAAGATTGCAGAAATCCAACGAATAGCAGTGTATAGCACAAAAGGCATAGTTCTGCTCTCCTAACCTAACCAAACGTGACACAACCAAACGAACCTAACTGAAACTAACGAGCCTACACCTTTATTCCTGCCCGCCCCATAGCAAAGCAGTACATATTAGAGCACATCGAAGTACAGGAATCCGCCGAGCAGTAGAGTATAAGCACAAAGTTGAAGCCTCCCCTTTCCTAACCAAGCAAATTTTAACATGACCGAACGTAACATGAACCGAAATGACGTGCCGCGATCAATATTGCTTTCATCCTCGGAGTCAGACAGAGCAAACTGGAGGAGAGCAGAGCCCAGAAAACCTCCTAATAGTGATGCAGAGCACAAAACTCTAAGCTATCTCAACCATACCTAACCGAACCTGGACTAACCATGCGTAAACTACCCTACCCAAAGCGCCGCGACCACTATGGCTGGCCTCCCGGGAGTCGAATAGGGTATAGCAGAGGATTGTAGAGCGCAGAAAGCCTCCGAATAGCAGTGTACAACGCAAAAGTCTAAGCTATGATGCCTTAACCTAACCAAACGGAACATACCTCAGACTTGCATGCCGAGACCAATACTGCTGGCCTCCCCAAAGCCAAGCAGAATATTCTATAGTACAGGAGATAGCGGAAATACCCCGAATAGCAGTCTGAAGCACAATAGTTGAAGCTACACTATCCTTACACATCCGATCGTAACATAACCGCACGCAACCTATCCCAATGTAACGTGCCGAGGACGCTATTGCTGTCTTCGCCAAAGCCAGTCAGAGTACATTAGTGCGCAGTAGAATGCAGAAATCCAACGAAAAGCAGTGTATTGAACAAAAGTCAAAGCCATCATAACCAAAAATGATTCAGCGTAGCCTAAGCAAACGTAATACAACTGAACCTATCGTGACACGATCACCATCGCTGTCCGCCCCAGAGTCGAGCAGAGTATAGCAGGGCACTCTAGAACACAGAAATCCAACGAATAGCAGTGTATAGCTCAAAACTCAAAGTTACCATATCCTGTCCTAGCCAAACGTGACATAAACAAACACAACGTTATACAACATAACGTGCCTAGACCACGAGTGTTGACCTCCACAAGGCAAAGCAGGATAGACAAGCGCAGAGTAGAGCACCGAATTCCGCGGCGTTGCAGTGTAAAGCACAAAAGGCGAAGATACCCTATCTTACGCAGGCCTAACATAACCCAAACGAACGTAGCATAAAACAACATAACCTGCCGAGACCACTATTGCTGTCCTTCCCATAGACAAGCTAAACACATGACTTCACAATAGGGTGCAGGAATCCAACGAATAGCAGTTTGTAGCAAAGGAATGGAAGCAGCCCTCTCCTTACCTAACTAACCGTGACGTACTCAACGTAACATGACTCAACCTAACGTGCAGCGACCAGTATTTCTGGCCTCCACAGTGCCAAGCGGAACATAACGGAGCACAGCAGGGCGCAGAAGTCCGACGAATAGCAGTGCATACCACGGAAATCAAAGCTATGCAAACCTAACCCAGCTAACATAGCCTAACCAAAAGTAGCGTAACTCCACCTATCGTGCCGAGATTATTACTGGCGTCCGCAGAGACTACTAAAATATACTAGCGCACAGTAGAGCGCTGAAGCCGCCGCATTGCATTGTAAAGCACAAAAGCCGATGATATCCGAACCTAACCGCCCTAACCTAACCTAACCGAACGCAGACAAACTCAACGTGAAATGCCGATACCACTAATGCATGCCCACCCAGAGACAAGGTGAACGAGTTAGAGCATAGTAGAGTGCAGAAATCCGCAAAACCGCAGCGTATAGCGCAAAAGTCGAAGCTAGAACCTCCTAACCTAGCCAATCGTAACGTAACCAAACGTAACCTAACTGAACCTAACGCGGCACGACAACTACTGCTGGCTTCCCCATAGCCAAGAATAGCATATTAGAGCACAGTACAGCGCAGAAGTCCACCCTAAAGCAATCTATAGCACAAAAGTCAAAGTTATCATGCCCTACACTAAACAAGGGTAACACAGCCAAACGTAGTCTATCTCAACCTAACGTCCCGAGACCACTATTACTGCCATCCGCAGGGTAGAGCAGTGCATTGTACAACAATATAGAGCGTAGAAATCCGCCGAATATCCGTGTATAGCATAGAAGGCAACTATATCCTGTCATAACCTCTTCAAACGTAATATTGACAAACATAACATAACTTCACCTAACGGCACTACACCAGCATTGCTGGCATCCCAGAGGCAAGCAGAGCATGTAGAAGCATCGTACAGCGCAGAAATCGACCGAATAGCCGTGTATAGCAGAAAAGTCTATGCCACACTATGCCTAACCTAACGCAACCTAACTACACCTATATTGCCGAGACCCCCATCGCTGGCCACCCCACAGCCAAGCGGATCATACTAGAGCACAGGATAGCGCAGAAGTTCACCGAATAGTAGCATATGACACAAAGTCAATGATACCCTTTCCGAATCTAACGGATCGTAACATAGCCAAACGTAGCCTAAATGGAACTAACGTGCCGGGACAACAATTACTGGTGCCCCTAGGGTCGAGCAGAGAAGTGTAGAGCAATGTAGATCGTAGAGATACGTCGAACAGCGGCGTACAGCACAAAAGTCACAGCTACCATTTCCTAACCTGACCAAACGTTACGTAACCGAACGCAATCTAACTTAACCTAACGTGCGGAGACCACTATTCCTGGATTCCCCAGATACAAGTAGAATATTCTAGATCACAGCAGAGAGCAGAAATCCAACGAACAGCAGTGTATAGTACAAGAGTAGAAGCCATCACAACCAAACATGACCCAACCTTGTTCATCCAAACGTAGCCTAACTCAACCTAACATGCCGAGAATACAGTTGCAGGTCTCCTCAGAGCCAAGCAGAGCATATCAGAGCAGAGAAGGGCGCAGAAATCCTCCGCATTACAGTGTACAGAACAGAGGTCGAAGATATCCTAACCTACCCCAAACAAACCGAACCTAACCGAATGTAACATAACTCCACCTAACCGCCCTACACCACTGGCGCTGACCTCCAAAGAGCCAAGCGGAACATGCCAGAGGAGGTCATAGCTATCCAGCCTAACCTAACAAACCGTAACATAACCAGACGTAACCTAACTCAAGCTAACGTGTAGCGATTATTACCTCTGGCCTCCACAGAGCCAAGCAGAATACACTAGACATCAGTAGAGCGTAGAAATCGACCGCATTGCAGTGAATGGCATAAGGTCGAATAAGTCCAGACCAAACCTACCCTAACCTAACCTAGCCAACCATAACATAACTCAACCAAACGTGCCGCGAACGGTATTGCTGGCCTCCAGAGGACCAGTCAGATCATATTAGAGAAGCGTAGAGCGCAAGGATGCATAGAATCGCAGTGTATAGCGGAAAAGTCGAAGCTGTCCAAACATAAGCTAAGCTAGCGTAACATAGCCAAACGTGTCCTACCTCAACGTAATGTGCCGAAACCACTATTCCTGGCTACAGCAGTGACAAGCGGAACATACTAGTGCAATGTAGAGGGCAGGAAACCGCCGCAGTGCAGCGTAAAGCACAAAAGTCAAAGACACCATTACCCAACCATACCTAACCTTACCTACCGGAACCTAGCTTAACACATCATAACGTGCCGAGTCCTCTGTTGTTTGTCTTTCCGTATCCAAGCTGAACACATTAGGGTACGGAAGATCGCAGAAATGCACAGCACAGAAGTGTATGGCACAAAAGTCGAAGCTATTCTCTTCTAACCTAATCAATCGTAACACAACCATACGTAACACAGCTCAACCTATCGCGGCGCGTACACTATTGCTGGCCTCCACAGAACATAGCAGAACATATTAGGGGAGAGTAGTGCGCTGAAATCTATAGAATCGCGGTGTATAGCTGAAAAGTCAAAATTATCCAAACCTAACCCATGCCAACGTAACCGAAATATACGATGCCTAACTCAAGCTAACCTGCCGAGAACACTATCGCCAGTTACCCGACAGGCAAGCAGAATATACTAGAGCACAGCACAGCGCAGAAATCCGACGAATAATTGTGTACACCACAAGGTGGTAGCTGTCCTAGCCTAACCTAACCAAACATAACATAACCAAATGTAACCTAACTCCACCTAACGGTCCTAAACCACTGTTGCTGACATCCCGGAACAAAGCAGAGCATACTACAGGTACGTAGAGCGCAGAAATCGACCGAATAGCCGTGTATAGATGAAAACTCTATGGTATCCTCTCCTAACCTTACCAAACGTAACATAACCAAACGAAAAGTAACCCAACCTAACGTGCCTAGCCCTGTATAGCTGACCTTCACAGAGCCTAAAGTCAAAGCTATCATGTCCTAACGCAGTCAAGCGTAACATAACCATACGTAATGGAACCCTACCTACCGTGCCGGGGCAACTACTGCTGGCCTCCCCAGAGCCAAGTAGAACATACTAGAGCAGAGTAGAGCGCAGAAATCCACCGAATAGCTGTGTATAGCACAAAAGTTACAGCTACCCTCTACGAACATAACCAAACGTATCCTATCTCAACCTAACGAGCAGCGGCTAACATTGCTGGCCTTCCCAAAGTCGTGCAGAGTATAGTAGAGCGCAGAAGAGCTCAGAAATCTACCGATTAACAGTCTACGCCAGGTAAGGCAAAGCTATCCGAGCATAACCCAAACAAACATAACATAACAAAAGGCTATATGTCTAAACATAACCTGCCGAGACAACAATTGCTGGCCTTCCCAGAGTCAAGCTGGACCAATTAGAGCAAAGTAGGGCATAAAAATCCGCCGAACAGCGCTACTCAGCACAAAGAACAAAGCTATCATCTCCGTGCGTAACCAATCGAAACATACCCATACATAACCTAACTCAA